>NW_027472251.1:0-51275 GCF_965638725.1 Aptenodytes patagonicus | reverse complement strand
GCCCTTTGGGAGCTGGGCTCTGGAGGCAGCACTGAGAGCGAGCAGGCAACAACGTCGGCACCCTGAGCTGGCTGGCGAGCCCGGAGCCCCAGTGTCTGTGGGGCTGTGGAAGGGCTGCCAAGGGAAGGCGAGGGCCAGCCACACCTGGCAGTCCTGGCACCTTTGGTGTGGGAGCAGTCGCTGGACGTTCGCCCTTTCGGAGCTGGGCTCTGGAGGCAGCACTGAGAGCGAGCAGGCAACAACGTCGGCACCCTGAGCTGGCTGGCGAGCCCGGAGCCCCACTGTCTGTGGGGCTGTGGAAGGGCTGCCAAGGGAAGGCGAGGGCCAGCCACACCTGGCAGTCCTGGCACCTTTGGTGTGGGAGCAGTCGCTGGACGTTCGCCCTTTCGGAGCTGGGCTCTGGAGGCAGCGCTGAGAGCGAGCAGGCAACAACGTCGGCACCCTGAGCTGGCTGGCGAGCCCGGGGCCCCACTGTCTGTGGGGCTGTGGAAGGGCTGCCAAGGGAAGGCGAGGGCCAGCCACACCTGGCAGTCCTGGCACCTTTGGTGTGGGAGCAGTCGCTGGACGTTCGCCCTTTCGGAGCTGGGCTCTGGAGGCAGCACTGAGAGCGAGCAGGCAACAAGGTCGGCACCCTGAGCTGGCTGGCGAGCCCGGAGCCCCACTGTCTGTGGGGCTGTGGAAGGGCTGCCAAGGGAAGGCGAGGGCCAGCCACACCTGGCAGTCCTGGCACCTTTGGTGTGGGAGCAGTCGCTGGACGTTCGCCCTTTCGGAGCTGGGCTCTGGAGGCAGCGCTGAGAGCGAGCAGGCAACAACGTCGGCACCCTGAGCTGGCTGGCGAGCCCGGAGCCCCACTGTCTGTGGGGCTGTGGAAGGGCTGCCAAGGGAAGGCGAGGGCCAGCCACACCTGGCAGTCCTGGCACCTTTGGTGTGGGAGCAGTCGCTGGACGTTCGCCCTTTCGGAGCTGGGCTCTGGAGGCAGCGCTGAGAGCGAGCAGGCAACAACGTCGGCACCCTGAGCTGGCTGGCGAGCCCGGAGCCCCACTGTCTGTGGGGCTGTGGAAGGGCTGCCAAGGGAAGGCGAGGGCCAGCCACACCTGGCAGTCCTGGCACCTTTGGTGTGGGAGCAGTCGCTGGACGTTCGCCCTTTCGGAGCTGGGCTCTGGAGGCAGCGCTGAGAGCGAGCAGGCAACAACGTCGGCACCCTGAGCTGGCTGGCGAGCCCGGGGCCCCACTGTCTGTGGGGCTGTGGAAGGGCTGCCAAGGGAAGGCGAGGGCCAGCCACACCTGGCAGTCCTGGCACCTTTGGTGTGGGAGCAGTCGCTGGACGTTCGCCCTTTCGGAGCTGGGCTCTGGAGGCAGCACTGAGAGCGAGCAGGCAACAAGGTCGGCACCCTGAGCTGGCTGGCGAGCCCGGAGCCCCACTGTCTGTGGGGCTGTGGAAGGGCTGCCAAGGGAAGGCGAGGGCCAGCCACACCTGGCAGTCCTGGCACCTTTGGTGTGGGAGCAGTCGCTGGACGTTCGCCGTTTCGGAGCTGGGCTCTGTAGGCAGCGCTGAGAGCGAGCAGGCAACAACGTCGGCACCCTGAGCTGGCTGGCGAGCCCGGAGCCCCAGTGTCTGTGGGGCTGTGGAAGGGCTGCCAAGGCAAGGCGAGGGCCAGCCACACCTGGCAGTCCTGGCACCTTTGGTGTGGGAGCAGTCGCTGGACTTTCGCCCTTTCGGAGCTGGGCTCTGGAGGCAGCACTGAGAGCGAGCAGGCAACAACGTCGGCACCCTGAGCTGGCTGGCGAGCCCGGAGCCCCACTGTCTGTGGGGCTGTGGAAGGGCTGCCAAGGGAAGGCGAGGGCCAGTCACACCTGGCAGTCCTGGCACCTTTGGTGTGGCAGCAGTCGCTGGACGTTCGCCCTTTCGGAGCTGGGCTCTGGAGGCAGCACTGCGAGCGAGCAGGCAACAACGTCGGCACCCTGAGCTGGCTGGCGAGCCCGGAGCCCCACTGTCTGTGGGGCTGTGGAAGGGCTGCCAAGGCAAGGCGAGGGCCAGCCACACCTGGCAGTCCTGGCTCCTTGGTGTGGGAGCAGTCGCTGGACGTTCGCCCTTTCGGAGCTGGGCTCTGGAGGCAGCACTGAGAGCGAGCAGGCAACAACGTCGGCACCCTGAGCTGGCTGGCGAGCCCGGGGCCCCACTGTCTGTGGGGCTGTGGAAGGGCTGCCAAGGGAAGGCGAGGGCCAGCCACACCTGGCAGTCCTGGCACCTTTGGTGTGGGAGCAGTCGCTGGACGTTCGCCCTTTCGGAGCTGGGCTCTGGAGGCAGCGCTGAGAGCGAGCAGGCAACAACGTCGGCACCCTGAGCTGGCTGGCGAGCCCGGGGCCCCACTGTCTGTGGGGCTGTGGAAGGGCTGCCAAGGGAAGGCGAGGGCCAGCCACACCTGGCAGTCCTGGCACCTTTGGTGTGGGAGCAGTCGCTGGACGTTCGCCCTTTCGGAGCTGGGCTCTGGAGGCAGCACTGAGAGCGAGCAGGCAACAAGGTCGGCACCCTGAGCTGGCTGGCGAGCCCGGAGCCCCACTGTCTGTGGGGCTGTGGAAGGGCTGCCAAGGGAAGGCGAGGGCCAGCCACACCTGGCAGTCCTGGCACCTTTGGTGTGGGAGCAGTCGCTGGACGTTCGCCCTTTCGGAGCTGGGCTCTGGAGGCAGCGCTGAGAGCGAGCAGGCAACAACGTCGGCACCCTGAGCTGGCTGGCGAGCCCGGAGCCCCACTGTCTGTGGGGCTGTGGAAGGGCTGCCAAGGGAAGGCGAGGGCCAGTCACACCTGGCAGTCCTGGCACCTTTGGTGTGGCAGCAGTCGCTGGACGTTCGCCCTTTCGGAGCTGGGCTCTGGAGGCAGCACTGCGAGCGAGCAGGCAACAACGTCGGCACCCTGAGCTGGCTGGCGAGCCCGGAGCCCCACTGTCTGTGGGGCTGTGGAAGGGCTGCCAAGGCAAGGCGAGGGCCAGCCACACCTGGCAGTCCTGGCTCCTTTGGTGTGGGAGCAGTCGCTGGACGTTCGCCCTTTCGGAGCTGGGCTCTGGAGGCAGCACTGAGAGCGAGCAGGCAACAACGTCGGCACCCTGAGCTGGCTGGCGAGCCCGGAGCCCCACTGTCTGTGGGGCTGTGGAAGGGCTGCCAAGGGAAGGCGAGGGCCAGTCACACCTGGCAGTCCTGGCACCTTTGGTGTGGGAGCAGTCGCTGGACATTCGCCGTTTCGGAGCTGGGCTCTGGAGGCAGCGCTGAGAGCGAGCAGGCAACAAGGTCGGCACCCTGAGCTGGCTGGCGAGCCCGGAGCCCCACTGTCTGTGGGGCTGTGGAAGGGCTGCCAAGGGAAGGCGAGGGCCAGCCACACCTGGCAGTCCTGGCACCTTTGGTGTGGGAGCAGTCGCTGGACGTTCGCCCTTTCGGAGCTGGGCTCTGGAGGCAGCGCTGAGAGCGAGCAGAAAACAACGTCGGCACCCTGAGCTGGCTGGCAAGCCCGGAGCCCCACTGTCTGTGGGGCTGTGGAAGGGCTGCCAAGGGAAGGCGAGGGCCAGCCACACCTGGCAGTCCTGGCACCTTTGGTGTGGGAGCAGTCGCTGGACGTTCGCCCTTTCGGAGCTGGGCTCTGTAGGCAGCACTGAGAGCGAGCAGGCAACAACGTCGGCACCCTGAGCTGGCTGGCGAGCCCGGAGCCCCAGTGTCTGTGGGGCTGTGGAAGGGCTGCCAAGGCAAGGCGAGGGCCAGCCACACCTGGCAGTCCTGGCACCTTTGGTGTGGGAGCAGTCGCTGGACGTTCGCCCTTTCGGAGCTGGGCTCTGGAGGCAGCGCTGAGAGCGAGCAGGCAACAACGTCGGCACCCTGAGCTGGCTGGCGAGCCCGGGGCCCCACTGTCTGTGGGGCTGTGGAAGGGCTGCCAAGGCAAGGCGAGGGCCAGCCACACCTGGCAGTCCTGGCACCTTTGGTGTGGGAGCAGTCGCTGGACGTTCGCCCTTTCGGAGCTGGGCTCTGGAGGCAGCACTGAGAGCGAGCAGGCAACAAGGTCGGCACCCTGAGCTGGCTGGCGAGGCCGGAGCGCCAGTGTCTGTGGGGCTGTGGAAGGGCTGCCAAGGGAAGGCGAGGGCCAGCCACACCTGGCAGTCCTGGCACCTTTGGTGTGGGAGCAGTCGCTGGACGTTCGCCCTTTCGGAGCTGGGCTCTGGAGGCAGCGCTGAGAGCGAGCAGGCAACAACGTCGGCACCCTGAGCTGGCTGGCGAGCCCGGAGCCCCACTGTCTGTGGGGCTGTGGAAGGGCTGCCAAGGCAAGGCGAGGGCCAGCCACACCTGGCAGTCCTGGCACCTTTGGTGTGGGAGCAGTCGCTGGACGTTCGCCCTTTCGGAGCTGGGCTCTGGAGGCAGCACTGAGAGCGAGCAGGCAACAACGTCGGCACCCTGAGCTGGCTGGCGAGCCCGGAGCCCCAGTGTCTGTGGGGCTGTGGAAGGGCTGCCAAGGGAAGGCGAGGGCCAGCCACACCTGGCAGTCCTGGCACCTTTGGTGTGGGAGCAGTCGCTGGACATTCGCCGTTTCGGAGCTGGGCTCTGGAGGCAGCGCTGAGAGCGAGCAGGCAACAAGGTCGGCACCCTGAGCTGGCTGGCGAGCCCGGAGCCCCACTGTCTGTGGGGCTGTGGAAGGGCTGCCAAGGCAAGGCGAGGGCCAGCCACACCTGGCAGTCCTGGCACCTTTGGTGTGGGAGCAGTCGCTGGACGTTCGCCCTTTCGGAGCTGGGCTCTGGAGGCAGCGCTGAGAGCGAGCAGAAAACAACGTCGGCACCCTGAGCTGGCTGGCGAGCCCGGAGCCCCACTGTCTGTGGGGCTGTGGAAGGGCTGCCAAGGGAAGGCGAGGGCCAGCCACACCTGGCAGTCCTGGCACCTTTGGTGTGGGAGCAGTCGCTGGACGTTCGCCCTTTTGGAGCTGGGCTCTGGAGGCAGCACTGCGAGCGAGCAGGCAACAACGTCGGCACCCTGAGCTGGCTGGCGAGCCCGGAGCCCCACTGTCTGTGGGGCTGTGGAAGGGCTGCCAAGGGAAGGCGAGGGCCAGCCACACCTGGCAGTCCTGGCACCTTTGGTGTGGGAGCAGTCGCTGGACGTTCGCCCTTTCGGAGCTGGGCTCTGGAGGCAGCGCTGAGAGCGAGCAGGCAACAACGTCGGCACCCTGAGCTGGCTGGCGAGCCCGGAGCCCCACTGTCTGTGGGGCTGTGGAAGGGCTGCCAAGGGAAGGCGAGGGCCAGCCACACCTGGCAGTCCTGGCACCTTTGGTGTGGGAGCAGTCGCTGGACGTTCGCCCTTTCGGAGCTGGGCTCTGGAGGCAGCGCTGAGAGCGAGCAGGCAACAACGTCGGCACCCTGAGCTGGCTGGCGAGCCCGGGGCCCCACTGTCTGTGGGGCTGTGGAAGGGCTGCCAAGGGAAGGCGAGGGCCAGCCACACCTGGCAGTCCTGGCACCTTTGGTGTGGGAGCAGTCGCTGGACGTTCGCCCTTTCGGAGCTGGGCTCTGGAGGCAGCACTGAGAGCGAGCAGGCAACAAGGTCGGCACCCTGAGCTGGCTGGCGAGGCCGGAGCGCCAGTGTCTGTGGGGCTGTGGAAGGGCTGCCAAGGGAAGGCGAGGGCCAGCCACACCTGGCAGTCCTGGCACCTTTGGTGTGGGAGCAGTCGCTGGACGTTCGCCCTTTCGGAGCTGGGCTCTGGAGGCAGCGCTGAGAGCGAGCAGGCAACAACGTCGGCACCCTGAGCTGGCTGGCGAGCCCGGAGCCCCACTGTCTGTGGGGCTGTGGAAGGGCTGCCAAGGGAAGGCGAGGGCCAGCCACACCTGGCAGTCCTGGCACCTTTGGTGTGGGAGCAGTCGCTGGACGTTCGCCCTTTCGGAGCTGGGCTCTGGAGGCAGCACTGAGAGCGAGCAGGCAACAACGTCGGCACCCTGAGCTGGCTGTCGAGCCCGGAGCCCCACTGTCTGTGGGGCTGTGGAAGGGCTGCCAAGGCAAGGCGAGGGCCAGCCACACCTGGCAGTCCTGGCACCTTTGGTGTGGGAGCAGTCGCTGGACGTTCGCCCTTTCGGAGCTGGGCTCTGGAGGCAGCACTGAGAGCGAGCAGGCAACAACGTCGGCACCCTGAGCTGGCTGGCGAGCCCGGAGCCCCACTGTCTGTGGGGCTGTGGAAGGGCTGCCAAGGGAAGGCGAGGGCCAGTCACACCTGGCAGTCCTGGCACCTTTGGTGTGGGAGCAGTCGCTGGACGTTCGCCCTTTCGGAGCTGGGCTCTGGAGGCAGCACTGCGAGCGAGCAGGCAACAACGTCGGCACCCTGAGCTGGCTGGCGAGCCCGGAGCCCCACTGTCTGTGTGGCTGTGGAAGGGCTGCCAAGGGGAAGGCGAGGGCCAGCCACACCTGGCAGTCCTGGCACCTTTGGTGTGGGAGCAGTCGCTGGACGTTCGCCCTTTGGGAGCTGGGCTCTGGAGGCAGCACTGCGAGCGAGCAGGCAACAACGTCGGCACCCTGAGCTGGCTGGCGAGCCCGGAGCCCCACTGTCTGTGGGGCTGTGGAAGGGCTGCCAAGGGAAGGCGAGGGCCAGCCACACCTGGCAGTCCTGGCACCTTTGGTGTGGGAGCAGTCGCTGGACGTTCGCCGTTTCGGAGCTGGGCTCTGGAGGCAGCACTGAGAGCGAGCAGGCAACAACGTCGGCACCCTGAGCTGGCTGGCGACCCCGGAGCCCCACTGTCTGTGGGGCTGTGGAAGGGCTGCCAAGGGAAGGCGAGGGCCAGTCACACCTGGCAGTCCTGGCACCTTTGGTGTGGGAGCAGTCGCTGGACGTTCGCCCTTTCGGAGCTGGGCTCTGGAGGCAGCACTGCGAGCGAGCAGGCAACAACGTCGGCACCCTGAGCTGGCTGGCGAGCCCGGAGCCCCACTGTCTGTGTGGCTGTGGAAGGGCTGCCAAGGGAAGGCGAGGGCCAGCCACACCTGGCAGTCCTGGCACCTTTGGTGTGGGAGCAGTCGCTGGACGTTCGCCCTTTGGGAGCTGGGCTCTGGAGGCAGCACTGCGAGCGAGCAGAAAACAACGTCGGCACCCTGAGCTGGCTGGCGAGCCCGGAGCCCCACTGTCTGTGGGGCTGTGGAAGGGCTGCCAAGGGAAGGCGAGGGCCAGCCACACCTGGCAGTCCTGGCACCTTTGGTGTGGGAGCAGTCGCTGGACGTTCGCCCTTTCGGAGCTGGGCTCTGGAGGCAGCACTGAGAGCGAGCAGGCAACAACGTCGGCATCCTGAGCTGGCTGGCGAGCCCGGAGCCCCACTGTCTGTGGGGCTGTGGAAGGGCTGCCAAGGCAAGGCGAGGGCCAGCCACACCTGGCAGTCCTGGCACCTTTGGTGTGGGAGCAGTCGCTGGACGTTCGCCCTTTCGGAGCTGGGCTCTGGAGGCAGCACTGAGAGCGAGCAGCCAACAACGTCGGCACCCTGAGCTGGCTGGCGAGCCCGGAGCCCCAGTGTCTGTGGGGCTGTGGAAGGGCTGCCAAGGGAAGGCGAGGGCCAGCCACACCTGGCAGTCCTGGCACCTTTGGTGTGGGAGCAGTCGCTGGACGTTCGCCCTTTCGGAGCTGGGCTCTGGAGGCAGCACTGAGAGCGAGCAGGCAACAACGTCGGCACCCTGAGCTGGCTGGCGAGCCCGGAGCCCCACTGTCTGTGGGGCTGTGGAAGGGCTGCCAAGGCAAGGCGAGGGCCAGCCACACCTGGCAGTCCTAGCACCTTTGGTGTGGGAGCAGTCGCTGGACGTTCGCCCTTTCGGAGCTGGGCTCTGGAGGCAGCACTGAGAGCGAGCAGGCAACAAGGTCGGCACCCTGAGCTGGCTGGCGAGCCCGGAGCCCCACTGTCTGTGGGGCTGTGGAAGGGCTGCCAAGGGAAGGCGAGGGCCAGCCACACCTGGCAGTCCTGGCACCTTTGGTGTGGGAGCAGTCGCTGGACGTTCGCCCTTTCGGAGCTGGGCTCTGGAGGCAGCGCTGAGAGCGAGCAGGCAACAACGTCGGCACCCTGAGCTGGCTGGCGAGCCCGGAGCCCCAGTGTCTGTGGGGCTGTGGAAGGGCTGCCAAGGCAAGGCGAGGGCCAGCCACACCTGGCAGTCCTAGCACCTTTGGTGTGGGAGCAGTCGCTGGACGTTCGCCCTTTCGGAGCTGGGCTCTGGAGGCAGCACTGAGAGCGAGCAGGCAACAAGGTCGGCACCCTGAGCTGGCTGGCGAGCCCGGAGCCCCACTGTCTGTGGGGCTGTGGAAGGGCTGCCAAGGGAAGGCGAGGGCCAGCCACACCTGGCAGTCCTGGCACCTTTGGTGTGGGAGCAGTCGCTGGACGTTCGCCCTTTCGGAGCTGGGCTCTGGAGGCAGCGCTGAGAGCGAGCAGGCAACAACGTCGGCACCCTGAGCTGGCTGGCGAGCCCGGAGCCCCACTGTCTGTGGGGCTGTGGAAGGGCTGCCAAGGGAAGGCGAGGGCCAGCCACACCTGGCAGTCCTGGCACCTTTGGTGTGGGAGCAGTCGCTGGACTTTCGCCCTTTCGGAGCTGGGCTCTGGAGGCAGCACTGCGAGCGAGCAGGCAACAACGTCGGCACCCTGAGCTGGCTGGCGAGCCCGGAGCCCCACTGTCTGTGGGGCTGTGGAAGGGCTGCCAAGGGAAGGCGAGGGCCAGTCACACCTGGCAGTCCTGGCACCTTTGGTGTGGCAGCAGTCGCTGGACGTTCGCCCTTTCGGAGCTGGGCTCTGGAGGCAGCACTGCGAGCGAGCAGGCAACAACGTCGGCACCCTGAGCTGGCTGGCGAGCCCGGAGCCCCACTGTCTGTGGGGCTGTGGAAGGGCTGCCAAGGCAAGGCGAGGGCCAGCCACACCTGGCAGTCCTGGCTCCTTTGGTGTGGGAGCAGTCGCTGGACATTCGCCGTTTCGGAGCTGGGCTCTGGAGGCAGCGCTGAGAGCGAGCAGGCAACAAGGTCGGCACCCTGAGCTGGCTGGCGAGCCCGGAGCCCCACTGTCTGTGGGGCTGTGGAAGGGCTGCCAAGGGAAGGCGAGGGCCAGCCACACCTGGCAGTCCTGGCACCTTTGGTGTGGGAGCAGTCGCTGGACGTTCGCCCTTTCGGAGCTGGGCTCTGGAGGCAGCGCTGAGAGCGAGCAGGCAACAACGTCGGCACCCTGAGCTGGCTGGCGAGCCCGGAGCCCCACTGTCTGTGGGGCTGTGGAAGGGCTGCCAAGGGAAGGCGAGGGCCAGCCACACCTGGCAGTCCTGGCACCTTTGGTGTGGGAGCAGTCGCTGGACGTTCGCCCTTTTGGAGCTGGGCTCTGGAGGCAGCACTGCGAGCGAGCAGGCAACAACGTCGGCACCCTGAGCTGGCTGGCGAGCCCGGAGCCCCACTGTCTGTGGGGCTGTGGAAGGGCTGCCAAGGGAAGGCGAGGGCCAGCCACACCTGGCAGTCCTGGCACCTTTGGTGTGGGAGCAGTCGCTGGACGTTCGCCCTTTCGGAGCTGGGCTCTGGAGGCAGCGCTGAGAGCGAGCAGGCAACAACGTCGGCACCCTGAGCTGGCTGGCGAGCCCGGAGCCCCACTGTCTGTGGGGCTATGGAAGGGCTGCCAAGGGAAGGCGAGGGCCAGCCACACCTGGCAGTCCTGGCACCTTTGGTGTGGGAGCAGTCGCTGACGTTCGCCCCTTTCGGAGCTGGGCTCTGGAGGCAGCGCTGAGAGCGAGCAGGCAACAACGTCCGGCACCCTGAGCTGGCTGGCGAGCCCGGGGCCCCACTGTCTGTGGGGCTGTGGAAGGGCTGCCAAGGGAAGGCGAGGGCCAGCCACACCTGGCAGTCCTGGCACCTTTGGTGTGGGAGCAGTCGCTGGACGTTCGCCCTTTCGGAGCTGGGCTCTGGGGGCAGCACTGAGAGCGAGCAGGCAACAAGGTCGGCACCCTGAGCTGGCTGCGAGGCCGGAGCGCCAGTGTCTATGGGGCTGTGGAAGGGCTGCCAAGGGAAGGCGAGGGCCAGCCACACCTGGCAGTCCTGGCACCTTTGGTGTGGGAGCAGTCGCTGGACGTTCGCCCTTTCGGAGCTGGGCTCTGGAGGCAGCGCTGAGAGCGAGCAGGCCAACAACGTCGGCACCCTGAGCTGGCTGGCGAGCCCGGAGCCCCACTGTCTGTGGGGCTGTGGAAGGCTGCCAAGGCAAGGCGAGGGGCAGCCACACCTGGCAGTCCTGGCACCTTTGGTGTGGGAGCAGTCGCTGGACGTTCGCCCTTTCGGAGCTGGGCTCTGGAGGCAGCACTGAGAGCGAGCAGGCAACAACGTCGGCACCCTGAGCTGGCTGGCGAGCCCGGAGCCCCAGTGTCTGTGGGGCTGTGGAAGGGCTGCCAAGGGAAGGCGAGGGCCAGCCACACCTGGCAGTCCTGGCACCTTTGGTGTGGGAGCAGTCGCTGGACGTTCGCCCTTTCGGAGCTGGGCTCTGGAGGCAGCACTGAGAGCGAGCAGGCAACAACGTCGGCACCCTGAGCTGGCTGGCGAGCCCGGAGCCCCAGTGTCTGTGGGGCTGTGGAAGGGCTGCCAAGGGAAGGCGAGGGCCCAGCCACACCTGGCAGTCCTGGCACCTTTGGTGTGGGAGCAGTCGCTGGACGTTCGCCCTTTCGGAGCTGGGCTCTGGAGGCAGCACTGAGAGCGAGCAGGCAACAACGTCGGCACCCTGAGCTGGCTGGCGAGCCCGGAGCCCCACTGTCTGTGGGGCTGTGGAAGGGCTGCCAAGGCAAGGCGAGGGCCAGCCACACCTGGCAGTCCTGGCACCTTTGGTGTGGGAGCAGTCGCTGGACGTTCGCCCTTTCGGAGCTGGGCTCTGGAGGCAGCACTGAGAGCGAGCAGGCAACAACGTCGGCACCCTGAGCTGGCTGGCGAGCCCGGAGCCCCACTGTCTGTGGGGCTGTGGAAGGGCTGCCAAGGGAAGGCGAGGGCCAGTCACACCTGGCAGTCCTGGCACCTTTGGTGTGGGAGCAGTCGCTGGACGTTCGCCCTTTCGGAGCTGGGCTCTGGAGGCAGCACTGCGAGCGAGCAGGCAACAACGTCGGCACCCTGAGCTGGCTGGCGAGCCCGGAGCCCCACTGTCTGTGTGGCTGTGGAAGGGCTGCCAAGGGAAGGCGAGGGCCAGCCACACCTGGCAGTCCTGGCACCTTTGGTGTGGGAGCAGTCGCTGGACGTTCGCCCTTTGGGAGCTGGGCTCTGGAGGCAGCACTGCGAGCGAGCAGGCAACAACGTCGGCACCCTGAGCTGGCTGGCGAGCCCGGAGCCCCACTGTCTGTGGGGCTGTGGAAGGGCTGCCAAGGCAAGGCGAGGGCCAGCCACACCTGGCAGTCCTGGCACCTTTGGTGTGGGAGCAGTCGCTGGACGTTCGCCGTTTCGGAGCTGGGCTCTGGAGGCAGCACTGAGAGCGAGCAGGCAACAACGTCGGCACCCTGAGCTGGCTGGCGACCCCGGAGCCCCACTGTCTGTGGGGCTGTGGAAGGGCTGCCAAGGGAAGGCGAGGGCCAGTCACACCTGGCAGTCCTGGCACCTTTGGTGTGGGAGCAGTCGCTGGACGTTCGCCCTTTCGGAGCTGGGCTCTGGAGGCAGCACTGCGAGCGAGCAGGCAACAACGTCGGCACCCTGAGCTGGCTGGCGAGCCCGGAGCCCCACTGTCTGTGTGGCTGTGGAAGGGCTGCCAAGGGAAGGCGAGGGCCAGCCACACCTGGCAGTCCTGGCACCTTTGGTGTGGGAGCAGTCGCTGGACGTTCGCCCTTTGGGAGCTGGGCTCTGGAGGCAGCACTGCGAGCGAGCAGGCAACAACGTCGGCACCCTGAGCTGGCTGGCGAGCCCGGAGCCCCACTGTCTGTGGGGCTGTGGAAGGGCTGCCAAGGCAAGGCGAGGGCCAGCCACACCTGGCAGTCCTGGCACCTTTGGTGTGGGAGCAGTCGCTGGACGTTCGCCGTTTCGGAGCTGGGCTCTGGAGGCAGCACTGAGAGCGAGCAGGCAACAACGTCGGCACCCTGAGCTGGCTGGCGAGCCCGGAGCCCCACTGTCTGTGGGGCTGTGGAAGGGCTGCCAAGGGAAGGCGAGGGCCAGTCACACCTGGCAGTCCTGGCACCTTTGGTGTGGGAGCAGTCGCTGGACGTTCGCCCTTTCGGAGCTGGGCTCTGGAGGCAGCACTGCGAGCGAGCAGGCAACAACGTCGGCACCCTGAGCTGGCTGGCGAGCCCGGAGCCCCACTGTCTGTGTGGCTGTGGAAGGGCTGCCAAGGGAAGGCGAGGGCCAGCCACACCTGGCAGTCCTGGCACCTTTGGTGTGGGAGCAGTCGCTGGACGTTCGCCCTTTGGGAGCTGGGCTCTGGAGGCAGCACTGCGAGCGAGCAGGCAACAACGTCGGCACCCTGAGCTGGCTGGCGAGCCCGGAGCCCCACTGTCTGTGGGGCTGTGGAAGGGCTGCCAAGGCAAGGCGAGGGCCAGCCACACCTGGCAGTCCTGGCACCTTTGGTGTGGGAGCAGTCGCTGGACGTTCGCCGTTTCGGAGCTGGGCTCTGGAGGCAGCACTGAGAGCGAGCAGGCAACAACGTCGGCACCCTGAGCTGGCTGGCGACCCCGGAGCCCCACTGTCTGTGGGGCTGTGGAAGGGCTGCCAAGGGAAGGCGAGGGCCAGTCACACCTGGCAGTCCTGGCACCTTTGGTGTGGGAGCAGTCGCTGGACGTTCGCCCTTTCGGAGCTGGGCTCTGGAGGCAGCACTGCGAGCGAGCAGGCAACAAAGTCGGCACCCTGAGCTGGCTGGCGAGCCCGGAGCCCCACTGTCTGTGTGGCTGTGGAAGGGCTGCCAAGGGAAGGCGAGGGCCAGCCACACCTGGCAGTCCTGGCACCTTTGGTGTGGGAGCAGTCGCTGGACGTTCGCCCTTTCGGAGCTGGGCTCTGGAGGCAGCACTGCGAGCGAGCAGAAAACAACGTCGGCACCCTGAGCTGGCTGGCGAGCCCGGAGCCCCACTGTCTGTGGGGCTGTGGAAGGGCTGCCAAGGGAAGGCGAGGGCCAGCCACACCTGGCAGTCCTGGCACCTTTGGTGTGGGAGCAGTCGCTGGACGTTCGCCCTTTCGGAGCTGGGCTCTGGAGGCAGCACTGAGAGCGAGCAGGCAACAACGTCGGCACCCTGAGCTGGCTGGCGAGCCCGGAGCCCCACTGTCTGTGGGGCTGTGGAAGGGCTGCCAAGGCAAGGCGAGGGCCAGCCACACCTGGCAGTCCTGGCACCTTTGGTGTGGGAGCAGTCGCTGGACGTTCGCCCTTTCGGAGCTGGGCTCTGGAGGCAGCACTGAGAGCGAGCAGCCAACAACGTCGGCACCCTGAGCTGGCTGGCGAGCCCGGAGCCCCAGTGTCTGTGGGGCTGTGGAAGGGCTGCCAAGGGAAGGCGAGGGCCAGCCACACCTGGCAGTCCTGGCACCTTTGGTGTGGGAGCAGTCGCTGGACGTTCGCCCTTTCGGAGCTGGGCTCTGGAGGCAGCACTGAGAGCGAGCAGGCAACAACGTCGGCACCCTGAGCTGGCTGGCGAGCCCGGAGCCCCAGTGTCTGTGGGGCTGTGGAAGGGCTGCCAAGGCAAGGCGAGGGCCAGCCACACCTGGCAGTCCTAGCACCTTTGGTGTGGGAGCAGTCGCTGGACGTTCGCCCTTTCGGAGCTGGGCTCTGGAGGCAGCACTGAGAGCGAGCAGGCAACAACGTCGGCACCCTGAGCTGGCTGGCGACCCCGGAGCCCCACTGTCTGTGGGGCTGTGGAAGGGCTGCCAAGGGAAGGCGAGGGCCAGTCACACCTGGCAGTCCTGGCACCTTTGGTGTGGGAGCAGTCGCTGGACGTTCGCCCTTTCGGAGCTGGGCTCTGGAGGCAGCGCTGAGAGCGAGCAGGCAACAACGTCGGCACCCTGAGCTGGCTGGCGAGCCCGGAGCCCCACTGTCTGTGTGGCTGTGGAAGGGCTGCCAAGGGAAGGCGAGGGCCAGCCACACCTGGCAGTCCTGGCACCTTTGGTGTGGGAGCAGTCGCTGGACGTTCGCCCTTTCGGAGCTGGGCTCTGGAGGCAGCACTGAGAGCGAGCAGGCAACAACGTCGGCACCCTGAGCTGGCTGGCGAGCCCGGAGCCCCACTGTCTGTGGGGCTGTGGAAGGGCTGCCAAGGGAAGGCGAGGGCCAGCCACACCTGGCAGTCCTGGCACCTTTGGTGTGGGAGCAGTCGCTGGACATTCGCCGTTTCGGAGCTGGGCTCTGGAGGCAGCGCTGAGAGCGAGCAGGCAACAAGGTCGGCACCCTGAGCTGGCTGGCGAGCCCGGAGCCCCAGTGTCTGTGGGGCTGTGGAAGGGCTGCCAAGGGAAGGCGAGGGCCAGCCACACCTGGCAGTCCTGGCACCTTTGGTGTGGGAGCAGTCGCTGGACGTTCGCCCTTTCGGAGCTGGGCTCTGGAGGCAGCGCTGAGAGCGAGCAGGCAACAAGGTCGGCACCCTGAGCTGGCTGGCGAGCCCGGAGCCCCAGTGTCTGTGGGGCTGTGGAAGGGCTGCCAAGGGAAGGCGAGGGCCAGCCACACCTGGCAGTCCTGGCACCTTTGGTGTGGGAGCAGTCGCTGGACGTTCGCCCTTTGGGAGCTGGGCTCTGGAGGCAGCACTGCGAGCGAGCAGGCAACAACGTCGGCACCCTGAGCTGGCTGGCGAGCCCGGAGCCCCACTGTCTGTGGGGCTGTGGAAGGGCTGCCAAGGCAAGGCGAGGGCCAGCCACACCTGGCAGTCCTGGCACCTTTGGTGTGGGAGCAGTCGCTGGACGTTCGCCCTTTCGGAGCTGGGCTCTGGAGGCAGCGCTGAGAGCGAGCAGGCAACAACGTCGGCACCCTGAGCTGGCTGGCGAGCCCGGAGCCCCACTGTCTGTGGGGCTGTGGAAGGGCTGCCAAGGGAAGGCGAGGGCCAGCCACACCTGGCAGTCCTGGCACCTTTGGTGTGGGAGCAGTCGCTGGACGTTCGCCCTTTCGGAGCTGGGCTCTGGAGGCAGCACTGCGAGCGAGCAGGCAACAACGTCGGCACCCTGAGCTGGCTGGCGAGCCCGGAGCCCCACTGTCTGTGGGGCTGTGGAAGGGCTGCCAAGGGAAGGCGAGGGCCAGCCACACCTGGCAGTCCTGGCTCCTTTGGTGTGGGAGCTGTCGCTGGACGTTCGCCCTTTCGGAGCTGGGCTCTGGAGGCAGCGCTGAGAGCGAGCAGGCAACAACGTCGGCACCCTGAGCTGGCTGGCGAGCCAGGAGCCCCACTGTCTGTGGGGCTGTGGAAGGGCTGCCAAGGCAAGGCGAGGGCCAGCCACACCTGGCAGTCCTGGCACCTTTGGTGTGGGAGCAGTCGCTGGACGTTCGCCGTTTCGGAGCTGGGCTCTGGAGGCAGCACTGAGAGCGAGCAGGCAACAACGTCGGCACCCTGAGCTGGCTGGCGAGTCCGGAGCCCCACTGTCTGTGGGGCTGTGGAAGGGCTGCCAAGGCAAGGCGAGGGCCAGCCACACCTGGCAGTCCTGGCACCTTTGGTGTGGGAGCAGTCGCTGGACGTTCGCCCTTTCGGAGCTGGGCTCTGGAGGCAGCACTGAGAGCGAGCAGGCAACAACGTCGGCACCCTGAGCTGGCTGGCGAGCCCGGAGCCCCACTGTCTGTGGGGCTGTGGACGGGCTGCCAAGGCAAGGCGAGGGCCAGCCACACCTGGCAGTCCTGGCACCTTTGGTGTGGGAGCAGTCGCTGGACGTTCGCCCTTTCGGAGCTGGGCTCTGGAGGCAGCACTGAGAGCGAGCAGGCAACAACGTCGGCACCCTGAGCTGGCTGGCGACCCCGGAGCCCCACTGTCTGTGGGGCTGTGGAAGGGCTGCCAAGGCAAGGCGAGGGCCAGCCACACCTGGCAGTCCTGGCACCTTTGGTGTGGGAGCAGTCGCTGGACGTTCGCCCTTTCGGAGCTGGGCTCTGGAGGCAGCACTGAGAGCGAGCAGGCAACAACGTCGGCACCCTGAGCTGGCTGGCGAGCCCGGAGCCCCACTGTCTGTGGGGCTGTGGAAGGGCTGCCAAGGGAAGGCGAGGGCCAGCCACACCTGGCAGTCCTGGCACCTTTGGTGTGGGAGCAGTCGCTGGACGTTCGCCCTTTCGGAGCTGGGCTCTGGAGGCAGCACTGAGAGCGAGCAGGAAACAACGTCGGCACCCTGAGCTGGCTGGCGAGCCCGGAGCCCCACTGTCTGTGGGGCTGTGGAAGGGCTGCCAAGGGAAGGCGAGGGCCAGCCACACCTGGCAGTCCTGGCACCTTTGGTGTGGGAGCAGTCGCTGGACATTCGCCGTTTCGGAGCTGGGCTCTGGAGGCAGCGCTGAGAGCGAGCAGGCAACAACGTCGGCACCCTGAGCTGGCTGGCGAGCCCGGAGCCCCAGTGTCTGTGGGGCTGTGGAAGGGCTGCCAAGGGAAGGCGAGGGCCAGCCACACCTGGCAGTCCTGGCACCTTTGGTGTGGGAGCAGTCGCTGGACGTTCGCCCTTTCGGAGCTGGGCTCTGGAGGCAGCGCTGAGAGCGAGCAGGCAACAACGTCGGCACCCTGAGCTGGCTGGCGAGCCCGGAGCCCCAGTGTCTGTGGGGCTGTGGAAGGGCTGCCAAGGCAAGGCGAGGGTCAGCCACACCTGGCAGTCCTGGCACCTTTGGTGTGGGAGCAGTCGCTGGACGTTCGCCCTTTCGGAGCTGGGCTCTGGAGGCAGCACTGAGAGCGAGCAGGCAACAACGTCGGCACCCTGAGCTGGCTGGCGAGCCCGGAGCCCCACTGTCTGTGGGGCTGTGGAAGGGCTGCCAAGGGAAGGCGAGGGCCAGCCACACCTGGCAGTCCTGGCACCTTTGGTGTGGGAGCAGTCGCTGGACGTTCGCCCTTTCGGAGCTGGGCTCTGGAGGCAGCACTGAGAGCGAGCAGGCAACAACGTCGGCACCCTGAGCTGGCTGGCGAGCCCGGAGCCCCACTGTCTGTGGGGCTGTGGAAGGGCTGCCAAGGGAAGGCGAGGGCCAGCCACACCTGGCAGTCCTGGCACCTTTGGTGTGGGAGCAGTTGCTGGACGTTCGCCCTTTCAGAGCTGGGCTCTGGAGGCAGCACTGAGAGCGAGCAGGCAACAACGTCGGCACCCTGAGCTGGCTGGCGAGCCCGGAGCCCCACTGTCTGTGGGGCTGTGGAAGGGCTGCCAAGGGAAGGCGAGGGCCAGCCACACCTGGCAGTCCTGGCACCTTTGGTGTGGGAGCAGTCGCTGGACGTTCGCCCTTTCGGAGCTGGGCTCTGGAGGCAGCACTGAGAGCGAGCAGGCAACAACGTCGGCACCCTGAGCTGGCTGGCGAGCCCGGAGCCCCACTGTCTGTGGGGCTGTGGAAGGGCTGCCAAGGCAAGGCGAGGGCCAGCCACACCTGGCAGTCCTGGCACCTTTGGTGTGGGAGCAGTCGCTGGACGTTCGCCCTTTCGGAGCTGGGCTCTGGAGGCAGCACTGAGAGCGAGCAGGCAACAACGTCGGCACCCTGAGCTGGCTGGCGAGCCCGGAGCCCCACTGTCTGTGGGGCTGTGGAAGGGCTGCCAAGGCAAGGCGAGGGCCAGCCACACCTGGCAGTCCTGGCTCCTTTGGTGTGGGAGCAGTCGCTGGACGTTCGCCCTTTCGGAGCTGGGCTCTGGAGGCAGCACTGAGAGCGAGCAGGCAACAACGTCGGCACCCTGAGCTGGCTGGCGAGCCCGGAGCCCCAGTGTCTGTGGGGCTGTGGAAGGGCTGCCAAGGGAAGGCGAGGGCCAGCCACACCTGGCAGTCCTGGCACCTTTGGTGTGGGAGCAGTCGCTGGACATTCGCCGTTTCGGAGCTGGGCTCTGGAGGCAGCGCTGAGAGCGAGCAGGCAACAAGGTCGGCACCCTGAGCTGGCTGGCGAGCCCGGAGCCCCACTGTCTGTGGGGCTGTGGAAGGGCTGTCAAGGGAAGGCGAGGGCCAGCCACACTTGGCAGTCCTGGCTCCTTTGGTGTGGGAGCAGTCGCTGGACGTTCGCCCTTTCGGAGCTGGGCTCTGGAGGCAGCACTGAGAGCGAGCAGGCAACAACGTCGGCACCCTGAGCTGGCTGGCGAGCCCGGAGCCCCACTGTCTGTGGGGCTGTGGAAGGGCTGCCAAGGGAAGGCGAGGGCCAGCCACACCTGGCAGTCCTGGCACCTTTGGTGTGGGAGCAGTCGCTGGACGTTCGCCCTTTCGGAGCTGGGCTCTGGAGGCAGCGCTGAGAGCGAGCAGGCAACAACGTCGGCACCCTGAGCTGGCTGGCGAGCCCGGAGCCCCAGTGTCTGTGGGGCTGTGGAAGGGCTGCCAAGGCAAGGCGAGGGTCAGCCACACCTGGCAGTCCTGGCACCTTTGGTGTGGGAGCAGTCGCTGGACGTTCGCCCTTTCGGAGCTGGGCTCTGGAGGCAGCACTGAGAGCGAGCAGGCAACAACGTCGGCACCCTGAGCTGGCTGGCGAGCCCGGAGCCCCACTGTCTGTGGGGCTGTGGAAGGGCTGCCAAGGCAAGGCGAGGGCCAGCCACACCTGGCAGTCCTGGCACCTTTGGTGTGGGAGCAGTCGCTGGACGTTCGCCCTTTGGGAGCTGGGCTCTGGAGGCAGCACTGAGAGCGAGCAGGCAACAACGTCGGCACCCTGAGCTGGCTGGCGAGCCCGGAGCCCCAGTGTCTGTGGGGCTGTGGAAGGGCTGCCAAGGGAAGGCGAGGGCCAGCCACACCTGGCAGTCCTGGCACCTTTGGTGTGGGAGCAGTTGCTGGACGTTCGCCCTTTCGGAGCTGGGCTCTGGAGGCAGCACTGAGAGCGAGCAGGCAACAAGGTCGGCACCCTGAGCTGGCTGGCGAGCCCGGAGCCCCACTGTCTGTGGGGCTGTGGAAGGGCTGCCAAGGGAAGGCGAGGGCCAGCCACACCTGGCAGTCCTGGCACCTTTGGTGTGGGAGCAGTCGCTGGACGTTCGCCCTTTCGGAGCTGGGCTCTGGAGGCAGCACTGAGAGCGAGCAGGCAACAACGTCGGCACCCTGAGCTGGCTGGCGAGCCCGGAGCCCCACTGTCTGTGGGGCTGTGGAAGGGCTGCCAAGGCAAGGCGAGGGCCAGCCACACCTGGCAGTCCTGGCACCTTTGGTGTGGGAGCAGTCGCTGGACATTCGCCGTTTCGGAGCTGGGCTCTGGAGGCAGCGCTGAGAGCGAGCAGGCAACAAGGTCGGCACCCTGAGCTGGCTGGCGAGCCCGGAGCCCCAGTGTCTGTGGGGCTGTGGAAGGGCTGTCAAGGGAAGGCGAGGGCCAGCCACACCTGGCAGTCCTGGCACCTTTGGTGTGGGAGCAGTCGCTGGACGTTCGCCCTTTCGGAGCTGGGCTCTGGAGGCAGCGCTGAGAGCGAGCAGGCAACAAGGTCGGCACCCTGAGCTGGCTGGCGAGCCCGGAGCCCCACTGTCTGTGGGGCTGTGGAAGGGCTGCCAAGGGAAGGCGAGGGCCAGCCACACCTGGCAGTCCTGGCACCTTTGGTGTGGGAGCAGTCGCTGGACGTTCGCCCTTTGGGAGCTGGGCTCTGGAGGCAGCACTGCGAGCGAGCAGGCAACAACGTCGGCACCCTGAGCTGGCTGGCGAGCCAGGAGCCCCACTGTCTGTGGGGCTGTGGAAGGGCTGCCAAGGCAAGGTGAGGGCCAGCCACACCTGGCAGTCCTGGCACCTTTGGTGTGGGAGCAGTCGCTGGACGTTCGCCGTTTCGGAGCTGGGCTCTGGAGGCAGCACTGAGAGCGAGCAGGCAACAACGTCGGCACCCTGAGCTGGCTGGCGAGCCTGGAGCCCCACTGTCTGTGGGGCTGTGGAAGGGCTGCCAAGGCAAGGCGAGGGCCAGCCACACCTGGCAGTCCTGGCACCTTTGGTGTGGGAGCAGTCGCTGGACGTTCGCCCTTTCGGAGCTGGGCTCTGGAGGCAGCACTGAGAGCGAGCAGGCAACAACGTCGGCACCCTGAGCTGGCTGGCGAGCCCGGAGCCCCACTGTCTGTGGGGCTGTGGACGGGCTGCCAAGGGAAGGCGAGGGCCAGCCACACCTGGCAGTCCTGGCACCTTTGGTGTGGGAGCAGTCGCTGGACGTTCGCCCTTTCGGAGCTGGGCTCTGGAGGCAGCACTGAGAGCGAGCAGGCAACAACGTCGGCACCCTGAGCTGGCTGGCGACCCCGGAGCCCCGCTGTCTGTGGGGCTGTGGAAGGGCTGCCAAGGCAAGGCGAGGGCCAGCCACACCTGGCAGTCCTGGCACCTTTGGTGTGGGAGCAGTCGCTGGACGTTCGCCCTTTCGGAGCTGGGCTCTGGAGGCAGCACTGAGAGCGAGCAGGCAACAACGTCGGCACCCTGAGCTGGCTGGCGAGCCCGGAGCCCCACTGTCTGTGGGGCTGTGGAAGGGCTGCCAAGGGAAGGCGAGGGCCAGCCACACCTGGCAGTCCTGGCACCTTTGGTGTGGGAGCAGTCGCTGGACGTTCGCCCTTTCGGAGCTGGGCTCTGGAGGCAGCACTGAGAGCGAGCAGGAAACAACGTCGGCACCCTGAGCTGGCTGGCGAGCCCGGAGCCCCACTGTCTGTGGGGCTGTGGAAGGGCTGCCAAGGGAAGGCGAGGGCCAGCCACACCTGGCAGTCCTGGCACCTTTGGTGTGGGAGCAGTCGCTGGACATTCGCTGTTTCGGAGCTGGGCTCTGGAGGCAGCGCTGAGAGCGAGCAGGCAACAACGTCGGCACCCTGAGCTGGCTGGCGAGCCCGGAGCCCCACTGTCTGTGGGGCTGTGGAAGGGCTGCCAAGGGAAGGCGAGGGCCAGCCACACCTGGCAGTCCTGGCACCTTTGGTGTGGGAGCAGTCGCTGGACGTTCGCCCTTTCGGAGCTGGGCTCTGGAGGCAGCGCTGAGAGCGAGCAGGCAACAACGTCGGCACCCTGAGCTGGCTGGCGAGCCCGGAGCCCCAGTGTCTGTGGGGCTGTGGAAGGGCTGCCAAGGCAAGGCGAGGGCCAGCCACACCTGGCAGTCCTGGCACCTTTGGTGTGGGAGCAGTCGCTGGACGTTCGCCCTTTCGGAGCTGGGCTCTGGAGGCAGCACTGAGAGCGAGCAGGCAACAACGTCGGCACCCTGAGCTGGCTGGCGAGCCCGGAGCCCCACTGTCTGTGGGGCTGTGGAAGGGCTGCCAAGGCAAGGCGAGGGCCAGCCACACCTGGCAGTCCTGGCACCTTTGGTGTGGGAGCAGTCGCTGGACGTTCACCCTTTCGGAGCTGGGCTCTGGAGGCAGCACTGAGAGCGAGCAGGCAACAACGTCGGCACCCTGAGCTGGCTGGCGAGCCCGGAGCCCCACTGTCTGTGGGGCTGTGGAAGGGCTGCCAAGGGAAGGCGAGGGCCAGCCACACCTGGCAGTCCTGGCACCTTTGGTGTGGGAGCAGTTGCTGGACGTTCGCCCTTTCGGAGCTGGGCTCTGGAGGCAGCACTGAGAGCGAGCAGGCAACAACGTCGGCACCCTGAGCTGGCTGGCGAGCCCGGAGCCCCACTGTCTGTGGGGCTGTGGAAGGGCTGCCAAGGGAAGGCGAGGGCCAGCCACACCTGGCAGTCCTGGCACCTTTGGTGTGGGAGCAGTCGCTGGACGTTCGCCCTTTCGGAGCTGGGCTCTGGAGGCAGCACTGAGAGCGAGCAGGCAACAACGTCGGCACCCTGAGCTGGCTGGCGAGCCCGGAGCCCCACTGTCTGTGGGGCTGTGGAAGGGCTGCCAAGGGAAGGCGAGGGCCAGCCACACCTGGCAGTCCTGGCACCTTTGGTGTGGGAGCAGTCGCTGGACTTTCGCCCTTTCGGAGCTGGGCTCTGGAGGCAGCACTGAGAGCGAGCAGGCAACAACGTCGGCACCCTGAGCTGGCTGGCGAGCCCGGAGCCCCACTGTCTGTGGGGCTGTGGAAGGGCTGCCAAGGCAAGGCGAGGGCCAGCCACACCTGGCAGTCCTGGCTCCTTTGGTGTGGGAGCAGTCGCTGGACGTTCGCCCTTTCGGAGCTGGGCTCTGGAGGCAGCACTGAGAGCGAGCAGGCAACAACGTCGGCACCCTGAGCTGGCTGGCGAGCCCGGAGCCCCAGTGTCTGTGGGGCTGTGGAAGGGCTGCCAAGGGAAGGCGAGGGCCAGTCACACCTGGCAGTCCTGGCACCTTTGGTGTGGGAGCAGTCGCTGGACATTCGCCGTTTCGGAGCTGGGCTCTGGAGGCAGCGCTGAGAGCGAGCAGGCAACAAGGTCGGCACCCTGAGCTGGCTGGCGAGCCCGGAGCCCCACTGTCTGTGGGGCTGTGGAAGGGCTGCCAAGGGAAGGCGAGGGCCAGCCACACCTGGCAGTCCTGGCTCCTTTGGTGTGGGAGCAGTCGCTGGACGTTCGCCCTTTCGGAGCTGGGCTCTGGAGGCAGCGCTGCGAGCGAGCAGGCAACAACGTCGGCACCCTGAGCTGGCTGGCGAGCCCGGAGCCCCACTGTCTGTGGGGCTGTGGAAGGGCTGCCAAGGGAAGGCGAGGGCCAGCCACACCTGGCAGTCCTGGCACCTTTGGTGTGGGAGCAGTCGCTGGACGTTCGCCCTTTCGGAGCTGGGCTCTGGAGGCAGCGCTGAGAGCGAGCAGGCAACAACGTCGGCACCCTGAGCTGGCTGGCGAGCCCGGAGCCCCACTGTCTGTGGGGCTGTGGAAGGGCTGCCAAGGGAAGGCGAGGGCCAGCCACACCTGGCAGTCCTGGCACCTTTGGTGTGGGAGCAGTCGCTGGACGTTCGCCCTTTCGGAGCTGGGCTCTGGAGGCAGCGCTGAGAGCGAGCAGGCAACAACGTCGGCACCCTGAGCTGGCTGGCGAGCCCGGGGCCCCACTGTCTGTGGGGCTGTGGAAGGGCTGCCAAGGGAAGGCGAGGGCCAGCCACACCTGGCAGTCCTGGCACCTTTGGTGTGGGAGCAGTCGCTGGACGTTCGCCCTTTCGGAGCTGGGCTCTGGAGGCAGCACTGAGAGCGAGCAGGCAACAACGTCGGCACCCTGAGCTGGCTGGCGAGCCCGGAGCCCCACTGTCTGTGGGGCTGTGGAAGGGCTGCCAAGGGAAGGCGAGGGCCAGCCACACCTGGCAGTCCTGGCACCTTTGGTGTGGGAGCAGTCGCTGGACGTTCGCCCTTTCGGAGCTGGGCTCTGGAGGCAGCGCTGAGAGGGAGCAGGCAACAACGTCGGCACCCTGAGCTGGCTGGCGAGCCCGGAGCCCCACTGTCTGTGGGGCTGTGGAAGGGCTGCCAAGGGAAGGCGAGGGCCAGCCACACCTGGCAGTCCTGGCACCTTTGGTGTGGGAGCAGTCGCTGGACTTTCGCCCTTTCGGAGCTGGGCTCTGGAGGCAGCACTGAGAGCGAGCAGGCAACAACGTCGGCACCCTGAGCTGGCTGGCGAGCCCGGAGCCCCACTGTCTGTGGGGCTGTGGAAGGGCTGCCAAGGGAAGGCGAGGGCCAGTCACACCTGGCAGTCCTGGCACCTTTGGTGTGGCAGCAGTCGCTGGACGTTCGCCCTTTCGGAGCTGGGCTCTGGAGGCAGCACTGCGAGCGAGCAGGCAACAACGTCGGCACCCTGAGCTGGCTGGCGAGCCCGGAGCCCCACTGTCAGTGGGGCTGTGGAAGGGCTGCCAAGGCAAGGCGAGGGCCAGCCACACCTGGCAGTCCTGGCTCCTTTGGTGTGGGAGCAGTCGCTGGACGTTCGCCCTTTCGGAGCTGGGCTCTGGAGGCAGCACTGAGAGCGAGCAGGCAACAACGTCGGCACCCTGAGCTGGCTGGCGAGCCCGGAGCCCCACTGTCTGTGGGGCTGTGGAAGGGCTGCCAAGGGAAGGCGAGGGCCAGTCACACCTGGCAGTCCTGGCACCTTTGGTGTGGGAGCAGCCGCTGGACATTCGCCGTTTCGGAGCTGGGCTCTGGAGGCAGCGCTGAGAGCGAGCAGGCAACAAGGTCGGCACCCTGAGCTGGCTGGCGAGCCCGGAGCCCCACTGTCTGTGGGGCTGTGGAAGGGCTGCCAAGGGAAGGCGAGGGCCAGCCACACCTGGCAGTCCTGGCTCCTTCGGTGTGGGAGCAGTCGCTGGACGTTCGCCCTTTCGGAGCTGGGCTCTGGAGGCAGCGCTGAGAGCGAGCAGGCAACAACGTCGGCACCCTGAGCTGGCTGGCGAGCCCGGAGCCCCAGTGTCTGTGGGGCTGTGGAAGGGCTGCCAAGGGAAGGCGAGGGCCAGCCACACCTGGCAGTCCTGGCACCTTTGGTGTGGGAGCAGTCGCTGGACGTTCGCCCTTTTGGAGCTGGGCTCTGGAGGCAGCACTGAGAGCGAGCAGGCAACAACGTCGGCACCCTGAGCTGGCTGGCGAGCCCGGGGCCCCACTGTCTGTGGGGCTGTGGAAGGGCTGCCAAGGGAAGGCGAGGGCCAGCCACACCTGGCAGTCCTGGCACCTTTGGTGTGGGGAGCAGTCGCTGGACGTTCGCCCTTTCGGAGCTGGCTCTGGAGGCAGCACTGAGAGCGAGCAGGCAACAAGGTCGGCACCCTGAGCTGGCTGGCGAGCCCGGAGCCCCACTGTCTGTGGGGCTGTGGAAGGGCTGCCAAGGGAAGGCGAGGGCCAGCCACACCTGGCAGTCCTGGCACCTTTGGTGTGGGAGCAGTCGCTGGACGTTCGCCCTTTCGGAGCTGGGCTCTGGAGGCAGCGCTGAGAGCGAGCAGGCAACAACGTCGGCACCCTGAGCTGGCTGGCGAGCCCGGAGCCCCACTGTCTGTGGGGCTGTGGAAGGGCTGCCAAGGGAAGGCGAGGGCCAGCCACACCTGGCAGTCCTGGCACCTTTGGTGTGGGAGCAGTCGCTGGACTTTCGCCCTTTCGGAGCTGGGCTCTGGAGGCAGCACTGAGAGCGAGCAGGCAACAACGTCGGCACCCTGAGCTGGCTGGCGAGCCCGGAGCCCCACTGTCTGTGGGGCTGTGGAAGGGCTGCCAAGGGAAGGCGAGGGCCAGTCACACCTGGCAGTCCTGGCACCTTTGGTGTGGCAGCAGTCGCTGGACGTTCGCCCTTTCGGAGCTGGGCTCTGGAGGCAGCACTGCGAGCGAGCAGGCAACAACGTCGGCACCCTGAGCTGGCTGGCGAGCCCGGAGCCCCACTGTCAGTGGGGCTGTGGAAGGGCTGCCAAGGCAAGGCGAGGGCCAGCCACACCTGGCAGTCCTGGCTCCTTTGGTGTGGGAGCAGTCGCTGGACGTTCGCCCTTTCGGAGCTGGGCTCTGGAGGCAGCACTGAGAGCGAGCAGGCAACAACGTCGGCACCCTGAGCTGGCTGGCGAGCCCGGAGCCCCAGTGTCTGTGGGGCTGTGGAAGGGCTGCCAAGGGAAGGCGAGGGCCAGTCACACCTGGCAGTCCTGGCACCTTTGGTGTGGGAGCAGCCGCTGGACATTCGCCGTTTCGGAGCTGGGCTCTGGAGGCAGCGCTGAGAGCGAGCAGGCAACAAGGTCGGCACCCTGAGCTGGCTGGCGAGCCCGGAGCCCCACTGTCTGTGGGGCTGTGGAAGGGCTGCCAAGGGAAGGCGAGGGCCAGCCACACCTGGCAGTCCTGGCTCCTTCGGTGTGGGAGCAGTCGCTGGACGTTCGCCCTTTCGGAGCTGGGCTCTGGAGGCAGCGCTGAGAGCGAGCAGGCAACAACGTCGGCACCCTGAGCTGGCTGGCGAGCCCGGAGCCCCAGTGTCTGTGGGGCTGTGGAAGGGCTGCCAAGGGAAGGCGAGGGCCAGCCACACCTGGCAGTCCTGGCACCTTTGGTGTGGGAGCAGTCGCTGGACGTTCGCCCTTTTGGAGCTGGGCTCTGGAGGCAGCACTGAGAGCGAGCAGGCAACAACGTCGGCACCCTGAGCTGGCTGGCGAGCCCGGAGCCCCACTGTCTGTGGGGCTGTGGAAGGGCTGCCAAGGGAAGGCGAGGGCCAGCCACACCTGGCAGTCCTGGCACCTTTGGTGTGGGAGCAGTCGCTGGACGTTCGCCCTTTCGGAGCTGGGCTCTGGAGGCAGCGCTGAGAGCGAGCAGGCAACAACGTCGGCACCCTGAGCTGGCTGGCGAGCCCGGAGCCCCACTGTCTGTGGGGCTGTGGAAGGGCTGCCAAGGGAAGGCGAGGGCCAGCCACACCTGGCAGTCCTGGCACCTTTGGTGTGGGAGCAGTCGCTGGACGTTCGCCCTTTCGGAGCTGGGCTCTGGAGGCAGCACTGAGAGCGAGCAGGCAACAACGTCGGCACCCTGAGCTGGCTGGCGAGCCCGGAGCCCCACTGTCTGTGGGGCTGTGGAAGGGCTGCCAAGGCAAGGCGAGGACCAGCCACACCTGGCAGTCCTGGCACCTTTGGTGTGGGAGCAGTCGCTGGACGTTCGCCCTTTCGGAGCTGGGCTCTGGAGGCAGCACTGAGAGCGAGCAGGCAACAACGTCGGCACCCTGAGCTGGCTGGCGAGCCCGGAGCCCCACTGTCTGTGGGGCTGTGGAAGGGCTGCCAAGGGAAGGCGAGGGCCAGCCACACCTGGCAGTCCTGGCACCTTTGGTGTGGGAGCAGTTGCTGGACGTTCGCCCTTTCGGAGCTGGGCTCTGGAGGCAGCACTGAGAGCGAGCAGGCAACAACGTCGGCACCCTGAGCTGGCTGGCGAGCCCGGAGCCCCACTGTCTGTGGGGCTGTGGAAGGGCTGCCAAGGGAAGGCGAGGGCCAGCCACACCTGGCAGTCCTGGCACCTTTGGTGTGGGAGCAGTCGCTGGACGTTCGCCCTTTCGGAGCTGGGCTCTGGAGGCAGCGCTGAGAGCGAGCAGGCAACAACGTCGGCACCCTGAGCTGGCTGGCGAGCCCGGAGCCCCACTGTCTGTGGGGCTGTGGAAGGGCTGCCAAGGGAAGGCGAGGGCCAGCCACACCTGGCAGTCCTGGCACCTTTGGTGTGGGAGCAGTCGCTGGACTTTCGCCCTTTCGGAGCTGGGCTCTGGAGGCAGCACTGAGAGCGAGCAGGCAACAACGTCGGCACCCTGAGCTGGCTGGCGAGCCCGGAGCCCCACTGTCTGTGGGGCTGTGGAAGGGCTGCCAAGGCAAGGCGAGGGCCAGCCACACCTGGCAGTCCTGGCTCCTTTGGTGTGGGAGCAGTCGCTGGACGTTCGCCCTTTCGGAGCTGGGCTCTGGAGGCAGCACTGAGAGCGAGCAGGCAACAACGTCGGCACCCTGAGCTGGCTGGCGAGCCCGGAGCCCCAGTGTCTGTGGGGCTGTGGAAGGGCTGCCAAGGGAAGGCGAGGGCCAGTCACACCTGGCAGTCCTGGCTCCTTTGGTGTGGGAGCAGTCGCTGGACATTCGCCGTTTCGGAGCTGGGCTCTGGAGGCAGCGCTGAGAGCGAGCAGGCAACAAGGTCGGCACCCTGAGCTGGCTGGCGAGCCCGGAGCCCCACTGTCTGTGGGGCTGTGGAAGGGCTGCCAAGGGAAGGCGAGGGCCAGCCACACCTGGCAGTCCTGGCACCTTTGGTGTGGGAGCAGTCGCTGGACGTTCGCCCTTTCGGAGCTGGGCTCTGAGGCAGCGCTGAGAGCGAGCAGGCAACAACGTCGGCACCCTGAGCTGGCTGGCGAGCCCGGAGCCCCACTGTCTGTGGGGCTGTGGAAGGGCTGCCAAGGGAAGGCGAGGGCCAGCCACACCTGGCAGTCCTGGCACCTTTGGTGTGGGAGCAGTCGCTGGACTTTCGCCCTTTCGGAGCTGGGCTCTGGAGGCAGCACTGAGAGCGAGCAGGCAACAACGTCGGCACCCTGAGCTGGCTGGCGAGCCCGGAGCCCCACTGTCTGTGGGGCTGTGGAAGGGCTGCCAAGGGAAGGCGAGGGCCAGTCACACCTGGCAGTCCTGGCACCTTTGGTGTGGCAGCAGTCGCTGGACGTTCGCCCTTTCGGAGCTGGGCTCTGGAGGCAGCACTGAGAGCGAGCAGGCAACAACGTCGGCACCCTGAGCTGGCTGGCGAGCCCGGAGCCCCACTGTCAGTGGGGCTGTGGAAGGGCTGCCAAGGCAAGGCGAGGGCCAGCCACACCTGGCAGTCCTGGCTCCTTTGGTGTGGGAGCAGTCGCTGGACGTTCGCCCTTTCGGAGCTGGGCTCTGGAGGCAGCACTGAGAGCGAGCAGGCAACAACGTCGGCACCCTGAGCTGGCTGGCGAGCCCGGAGCCCCAGTGTCTGTGGGGCTGTGGAAGGGCTGCCAAGGGAAGGCGAGGGCCAGTCACACCTGGCAGTCCTGGCACCTTTGGTGTGGGAGCAGTCGCTGGACATTCGCCGTTTCGGAGCTGGGCTCTGGAGGCAGCGCTGAGAGCGAGCAGGCAACAAGGTCGGCACCCTGAGCTGGCTGGCGAGCCCGGAGCCCCACTGTCTGTGGGGCTGTGGAAGGGCTGCCAAGGGAAGGCGAGGGCCAGCCACACCTGGCAGTCCTGGCTCCTTCGGTGTGGGAGCAGTCGCTGGACGTTCGCCCTTTCGGAGCTGGGCTCTGGAGGCAGCGCTGAGAGCGAGCAGGCAACAACGTCGGCACCCTGAGCTGGCTGGCGAGCCCGGAGCCCCAGTGTCTGTGGGGCTGTGGAAGGGCTGCCAAGGGAATGCGAGGGCCAGCCACACCTGGCAGTCCTGGCACCTTTGGTGTGGGAGCAGTCGCTGGACGTTCGCCCTTTTGGAGCTGGGCTCTGGAGGCAGCACTGCGAGCGAGCAGGCAACAACGTCGGCACCCTGAGCTGGCTGGCGAGCCCGGAGCCCCACTGTCTGTGGGGCTGTGGAAGGCTGCCAAGGGAAGGCGAGGGCCAGCCACACCTGGCAGTCCTGGCACCTTTGGTGTGGGAGCAGTCGCTGGACGTTCGCCCTTTCGGAGCTGGGCTCTGGAGGCAGCGCTGAGAGCGAGCAGGCAACAACGTCGGCACCCTGAGCTGGCTGGCGAGCCCGGAGCCCCAGTGTCTGTGGGGCTGTGGAAGGGCTGCCAAGGGAAGGCGAGGGCCAGCCACACCTGGCAGTCCTGGCACCTTTGGTGTGGGAGCAGTCGCTGGACGTTCGCCCTTTCGGAGCTGGGCTCTGGAGGCAGCGCTGAGAGCGAGCAGGCAACAACGTCGGCACCCTGAGCTGGCTGGCGAGCCCGGAGCCCCACTGTCTGTGGGGCTGTGGAAGGGCTGCCAAGGGAAGGCGAGGGCCAGCCACACCTGGCAGTCCTGGCACCTTTGGTGTGGGAGCAGTCGCTGGACGTTCGCCCTTTCGGAGCTGGGCTCTGGAGGCAGCACTGAGAGCGAGCAGGCAACAACGTCGGCACCCTGAGCTGGCTGGCGAGCCCGGAGCCCCACTGTCTGTGGGGCTGTGGAAGGGCTGCCAAGGCAAGGCGAGGGCCAGCCACACCTGGCAGTCCTGGCACCTTTGGTGTGGGAGCAGTCGCTGGACGTTCGCCCTTTCGGAGCTGGGCTCTGGAGGCAGCACTGAGAGCGAGCAGGCAACAACGTCGGCACCCTGAGCTGGCTGGCGAGCCCGGAGCCCCACTGTCTGTGGGGCTGTGGAAGGGCTGCCAAGGGAAGGCGAGGGCCAGCCACACCTGGCAGTCCTGGCACCTTTGGTGTGGGAGCAGTTGCTGGACGTTCGCCCTTTCGGAGCTGGGCTCTGGAGGCAGCACTGAGAGCGAGCAGGCAACAACGTCGGCACCCTGAGCTGGCTGGCGAGCCCGGAGCCCCACTGTCTGTGGGGCTGTGGAAGGGCTGCCAAGGAAGGCGAGGGCCAGCCACACCTGGCAGTCCTGGCACCTTTGGTGTGGGAGCAGTCGCTGGACGTTCGCCCTTTCGGAGCTGGGCTCTGGAGGCAGCGCTGAGAGCGAGCAGGCAACAACGTCGGCACCCTGAGCTGGCTGGCGAGCCCGGAGCCCCACTGTCTGTGGGGCTGTGGAAGGGCTGCCAAGGGAAGGCGAGGGCCAGCCACACCTGGCAGTCCTGGCACCTTTGGTGTGGGAGCAGTCGCTGGACTTTCGCCCTTTCGGAGCTGGGCTCTGGAGGCAGCACTGAGAGCGAGCAGGCAACAACGTCGGCACCCTGAGCTGGCTGGCGAGCCCGGAGCCCCACTGTCTGTGGGGCTGTGGAAGGGCTGCCAAGGCAAGGCGAGGGCCAGCCACACCTGGCAGTCCTGGCTCCTTTGGTGTGGGAGCAGTCGCTGGACGTTCGCCCTTTCGGAGCTGGGCTCTGGAGGCAGCACTGAGAGCGAGCAGGCAACAACGTCGGCACCCTGAGCTGGCTGGCGAGCCCGGAGCCCCAGTGTCTGTGGGGCTGTGGAAGGGCTGCCAAGGGAAGGCGAGGGCCAGTCACACCTGGCAGTCCTGGCACCTTTGGTGTGGGAGCAGTCGCTGGACATTCGCCGTTTCGGAGCTGGGCTCTGGAGGCAGCGCTGAGAGCGAGCAGGCAACAAGGTCGGCACCCTGAGCTGGCTGGCGAGCCCGGAGCCCCACTGTCTGTGGGGCTGTGGAAGGGCTGCCAAGGGAAGGCGAGGGCCAGCCACACCTGGCAGTCCTGGCACCTTTGGTGTGGGAGCAGTCGCTGGACGTTCGCCCTTTCGGAGCTGGGCTCTGGAGGCAGCGCTGAGAGCGAGCAGGCAACAACGTCGGCACCCTGAGCTGGCTGGCGAGCCCGGAGCCCCAGTGTCTGTGGGGCTGTGGAAGGGCTGCCAAGGAAGGCGAGGGCCAGCCACACCTGGCAGTCCTGGCACCTTTGGTGTGGGAGCAGTCGCTGGACTTTCGCCCTTTCGGAGCTGGGCTCTGGAGGCAGCACTGAGAGCGAGCAGGCAACAACGTCGGCACCCTGAGCTGGCTGGCGAGCCCGGAGCCCCACTGTCTGTGGGGCTGTGGAAGGGCTGCCAAGGGAAGGCGAGGGCCAGTCACACCTGGCAGTCCTGGCACCTTTGGTGTGGCAGCAGTCGCTGGACGTTCGCCCTTTCGGAGCTGGGCTCTGGAGGCAGCACTGAGAGCGAGCAGGCAACAACGTCGGCACCCTGAGCTGGCTGGCGAGCCCGGAGCCCCACTGTCAGTGGGGCTGTGGAAGGGCTGCCAAGGCAAGGCGAGGGCCAGCCACACCTGGCAGTCCTGGCTCCTTTGGTGTGGGAGCAGTCGCTGGACGTTCGCCCTTTCGGAGCTGGGCTCTGGAGGCAGCACTGAGAGCGAGCAGGCAACAACGTCGGCACCCTGAGCTGGCTGGCGAGCCCGGAGCCCCACTGTCTGTGGGGCTGTGGAAGGGCTGCCAAGGGAAGGCGAGGGCCAGTCACACCTGGCAGTCCTGGCACCTTTGGTGTGGGAGCAGTCGCTGGACATTCGCCGTTTCGGAGCTGGGCTCTGGAGGCAGCGCTGAGAGCGAGCAGGCAACAAGGTCGGCACCCTGAGCTGGCTGGCGAGCCCGGAGCCCCACTGTCTGTGGGGCTGTGGAAGGGCTGCCAAGGGAAGGCGAGGGCCAGCCACACCTGGCAGTCCTGGCTCCTTCGGTGTGGGAGCAGTCGCTGGACGTTCGCCCTTTCGGAGCTGGGCTCTGGAGGCAGCGCTGAGAGCGAGCAGGCAACAACGTCGGCACCCTGAGCTGGCTGGCGAGCCCGGAGCCCCAGTGTCTGTGGGGCTGTGGAAGGGCTGCCAAGGGAATGCGAGGGCCAGCCACACCTGGCAGTCCTGGCACCTTTGGTGTGGGAGCAGTCGCTGGACGTTCGCCCTTTTGGAGCTGGGCTCTGGAGGCAGCACTGCGAGCGAGCAGGCAACAACGTCGGCACCCTGAGCTGGCTGGCGAGCCCGGAGCCCCACTGTCTGTGGGGCTGTGGAAGGGCTGCCAAGGGAAGGCGAGGGCCAGCCACACCTGGCAGTCCTGGCACCTTTGGTGTGGGAGCAGTCGCTGGACGTTCGCCCTTTCGGAGCTGGGCTCTGGAGGCAGCGCTGAGAGTGAGCAGGCAACAAGGTCGGCACCCTGAGCTGGCTGGCGAGCCCGGAGCCCCACTGTCTGTGGGGCTGTGGAAGGGCTGCCAAGGGAAGGCGAGGGCCAGCCACACCTGGCAGTCCTGGCACCTTTGGTGTGGGAGCAGTCGCTGGACGTTCGCCCTTTCGGAGCTGGGCTCTGGAGGCAGCGCTGAGAGCGAGCAGGCAAAAACGTCGGCACCCTGAGCTGGCTGGCGAGCCCGGGGCCCCACTGTCTGTGGGGCTGTGGAAGGGCTGCCAAGGCAAGGCGAGGGCCAGCCACACCTGGCAGTCCTGGCACCTTTGGTGTGGGAGCAGTCGCTGGACGTTCGCCCTTTCGGAGCTGGGCTCTGGAGGCAGCATGAGAGCGAGCAGGCAACAAGGTCGGCACCCTGAGCTGGCTGGCGAGCCCGGAGCCCCACTGTCTGTGGGGCTGTGGAAGGGCTGCCAAGGGAAGGCGAGGGCCAGCCACACCTGGCAGTCCTGGCACCTTTGGTGTGGGAGCAGTCGCTGGACGTTCGCCCTTTCGGAGCTGGGCTCTGGAGGCAGCGCTGAGAGCGAGCAGGCAACAACGTCGGCACCCTGAGCTGGCTGGCGAGCCCGGAGCCCCACTGTCTGTGGGGCTGTGGAAGGGCTGCCAAGGGAAGGCGAGGGCCAGCCACACCTGGCAGTCCTGGCACCTTTGGTGTGGGAGCAGTCGCTGGACGTTCGCCCTTTCGGAGCTGGGCTCTGGAGGCAGCGCTGAGAGCGAGCAGGCAACAAGGTCGGCACCCTGAGCTGGCTGGCGAGCCCGGAGCCCCAGTGTCTGTGGGGCTGTGGAAGGGCTGCCAAGGGAAGGCGAGGGCCAGCCACACCTGGCAGTCCTGGCACCTTTGGTGTGGGAGCAGTCGCTGGACGTTCGCCCTTTCGGAGCTGGGCTCTGGAGGCAGCACTGAGAGCGAGCAGGCAACAACGTCGGCACCCTGAGCTGGCTGGCGAGCCCGGAGCCCCAGTGTCTGTGGGGCTGTGGAAGGGCTGCCAAGGGAAGGCGAGGGCCAGCCACACCTGGCAGTCCTGGCACCTTTGGTGTGGGAGCAGTCGCTGGACGTTCGCCCTTTCGGAGCTGGGCTCTGGAGGCAGCACTGAGAGCGAGCAGGCAACAAGGTCGGCACCCTGAGCTGGCTGGCGAGACCGGAGCCCCACTGTCTGTGGGGCTGTGGAAGGGCTGCCAAGGGAAGGCGAGGGCCAGCCACACCTGGCAGTCCTGGCTCCTTTGATGTGGGAGCAGTCGCTGGACGTTCGCCCTTTCGGAGCTGGGCTCTGGAGGCAGCACTGAGAGCGAGCAGGCAACAACGTCGGCACCCTGAGCTGGCTGGCGAGCCCGGAGCCCCACTGTCTGTGGGGCTGTGGAAGGGCTGCCAAGGCAAGGCGAGGGCCAGCCACACCTGGCAGTCCTGGCACCTTTGGTGTGGGAGCAGTCGCTGGACGTTCGCCCTTTCGGAGCTGGGCTCTGGAGGCAGCACTGAGAGCGAGCAGGCAACAACGTCGGCACCCTGAGCTGGCTGGCGAGCCCGGAGCCCCACTGTCTGTGGGGCTGTGGAAGGGCTGCCAAGGGAAGGCGAGGGCCAGCCACACCTGGCAGTCCTGGCACCTTTGGTGTGGGAGCAGTCGCTGGACGTTCGCCCTTTCGGAGCTGGGCTCTGGAGGCAGCGCTGAGAGCGAGCAGGCAACAACGTCGGCACCCTGAGCTGGCTGGCGAGCCCGGAGCCCCACTGTCTGTGGGGCTGTGGAAGGGCTGCCAAGGCAAGGCGAGGGCCAGCCACACCTGGCAGTCCTGGCACCTTTGGTGTGGGAGCAGTCGCTGGACGTTCGCCCTTTCGGAGCTGGGCTCTGGAGGCAGCGCTGAGAGCGAGCAGGCAACAACGTCGGCACCCTGAGCTGGCTGGCGAGCCCGGGGCCCCACTGTCTGTGGGGCTGTGGAAGGGCTGCCAAGGGAAGGCGAGGGCCAGCCACACCTGGCAGTCCTGGCACCTTTGGTGTGGGAGCAGTCGCTGGACGTTCGCCCTTTCGGAGCTGGGCTCTGGAGGCAGCACTGAGAGCGAGCAGGCAACAAGGTCGGCACCCTGAGCTGGCTGGCGAGCCCGGAGCCCCACTGTCTGTGGGGCTGTGGAAGGGCTGCCAAGGGAAGGCGAGGGCCAGCCACACCTGGCAGTCCTGGCACCTTTGGTGTGGGAGCAGTCGCTGGACGTTCGCCCTTTCGGAGCTGGGCTCTGGAGGCAGCGCTGAGAGCGAGCAGGCAACAACGTCGGCACCCTGAGCTGGCTGGCGAGCCCGGAGCCCCACTGTCTGTGGGGCTGTGGAAGGGCTGCCAAGGGAAGGCGAGGGCCAGCCACACCTGGCAGTCCTGGCACCTTTGGTGTGGGAGCAGTCGCTGGACGTTCGCCCTTTCGGAGCTGGGCTCTGGAGGCAGCGCTGAGAGCGAGCAGGCAACAACGTCGGCACCCTGAGCTGGCTGGCGAGCCCGGAGCCCCACTGTCTGTGGGGCTGTGGAAGGGCTGCCAAGGCAAGGCGAGGGCCAGCCACACCTGGCAGTCCTGGCACCTTTGGTGTGGGAGCAGTCGCTGGACGTTCGCCCTTTCGGAGCTGGGCTCTGGAGGCAGCACTGAGAGCGAGCAGGCAACAACGTCGGCACCCTGAGCTGGCTGGCGAGCCCGGAGCCCCACTGTCTGTGGGGCTGTGGAAGGGCTGCCAAGGGAAGGCGAGGGCCAGCCACACCTGGCAGTCCTGGCACCTTTGGTGTGGGAGCAGTCGCTGGACGTTCGCCCTTTCGGAGCTGGGCTCTGGAGGCAGCACTGAGAGCGAGCAGGCAACAACGTCGGCACCCTGAGCTGGCTGGCGAGCCCGGAGCCCCACTGTCTGTGGGGCTGTGGAAGGGCTGCCAAGGCAAGGCGAGGGCCAGCCACACCTGGCAGTCCTGGCACCTTTGGTGTGGGAGCAGTCGCTGGACGTTCGCCCTTTCGGAGCTGGGCTCTGGAGGCAGCACTGAGAGCGAGCAGGCAACAACGTCGGCACCCTGAGCTGGCTGGCGACCCCGGAGCCCCACTGTCTGTGGGGCTGTGGAAGGGCTGCCAAGGGAAGGCGAGGGCCAGTCACACCTGGCAGTCCTGGCACCTTTGGTGTGGGAGCAGTCGCTGGACGTTCGCCCTTTCGGAGCTGGGCTCTGGAGGCAGCACTGCGAGCGAGCAGGCAACAACGTCGGCACCCTGAGCTGGCTGGCGAGCCCGGAGCCCCACTGTCTGTGTGGCTGTGGAAGGGCTGCCAAGGGGAAGGCGAGGGCCAGCCACACCTGGCAGTCCTGGCACCTTTGGTGTGGCAGCAGTCGCTGGACGTTCGCCCTTTGGGAGCTGGGCTCTGGAGGCAGCACTGAGAGCGAGCAGGCAACAACGTCGGCACCCTGAGCTGGCTGGCGAGCCCGGAGCCCCACTGTCTGTGGGGCTGTGGAAGGGCTGCCAAGGGAAGGCGAGGGCCAGCCACACCTGGCAGTCCTGGCACCTTTGGTGTGGGAGCAGTCGCTGGACGTTCGCCCTTTCGGAGCTGGGCTCTGGAGGCAGCACTGAGAGCGAGCAGGCAACAACGTCGGCACCCTGAGCTGGCTGGCGAGCCCGGAGCCCCACTGTCTGTGGGGCTGTGGAAGGGCTGCCAAGGCAAGGCGAGGGCCAGCCACACCTGGCAGTCCTGGCACCTTTGGTGTGGGAGCAGTCGCTGGACGTTCGCCCTTTCGGAGCTGGGCTCTGGAGGCAGCACTGAGAGCGAGCAGCCAACAACGTCGGCACCCTGAGCTGGCTGGCGAGCCCCGGAGCCCCACTGTCTGTGGGGCTGTGGAAGGGCTGCCAAGGGAAGGCGAGGGCCAGCCACACCTGGCAGTCCTGGCACCTTTGGTGTGGGAGCAGTCGCTGGACGTTCGCCCTTTCGGAGCTGGGCTCTGGAGGCAGCACTGAGAGCGAGCAGGCAACAACGTCGGCACCCTGAGCTGGCTGGCGAGCCCGGAGCCCCACTGTCTGTGGGGCTGTGGAAGGGCTGCCAAGGCAAGGCGAGGGCCAGCCACACCTGGCAGTCCTAGCACCTTTGGTGTGGGAGCAGTCGCTGGACGTTCGCCCTTTCGGAGCTGGGCTCTGGAGGCGTCGCTGAGAGCGAGCAGGCAACAACGTCGGCACCCTGAGCTGGCTGGCGAGCCCGGAGCCCCACTGTCTGTGGGGCTGTGGAAGGGCTGCCAAGGGAAGGCGAGGGCCAGCCACACCTGGCAGTCCTGGCACCTTTGGTGTGGGAGCAGTCGCTGGACATTCGCCGTTTCGGAGCTGGGCTCTGGAGGCAGCACTGAGAGCGAGCAGGCAACAACGTCGGCACCCTGAGCTGGCTGGCGAGCCCGGAGCCCCACTGTCTGTGGGGCTGTGGAAGGGCTGCCAAGGGAAGGCGAGGGCCAGCCACACCTGGCAGTCCTGGCACCTTTGGTGTGGGAGCAGTCGCTGGACATTCGCCGTTTCGGAGCTGGGCTCTGGAGGCAGCACTGAGAGCGAGCAGGCAACAACGTCGGCACCCTGAGCTGGCTGGCGAGCCCGGAGCCCCACTGTCTGTGGGGCTGTGGAAGGGCTGCCAAGGGAAGGCGAGGGCCAGCCACACCTGCAGTCCTGGCACCTTTGGTGTGGGAGCAGTCGCTGGACGTTCGCCCTTTGGGAGCTGGGCTCTGGAGGCAGCGCTGAGAGCGAGCAGGCAACAACGTCGGCACCCTGAGCTGGCTGGCGAGCCCGGAGCCCCAGTGTCTGTGGGGCTGTGGAAGGGCTGCCAAGGGAAGGCGAGGGCCAGCCACACCTGGCAGTCCTGGCTCCTTTGGTGTGGGAGCTGTCGCTGGACGTTCGCCCTTTCGGAGCTGGGCTCTGGAGGCAGCGCTGAGAGCGAGCAGGCAACAACGTCGGCACCCTGAGCTGGCTGGCGAGCCCGGAGCCCCACTGTCTGTGGGGCTGTGGAAGGGCTGCCAAGGCAAGGCGAGGGCCAGCCACACCTGGCAGTCCTGGCACCTTTGGTGTGGGAGCAGTCGCTGGACGTTCGCCCTTTCGGAGCTGGGCTCTGGAGGCAGCACTGAGAGCGAGCAGGCAACAACGTCGGCACCCTGAGCTGGCTGGCGAGCCCGGAGCCCCACTGTCTGTGGGGCTGTGGAAGGGCTGCCAAGGGAAGGCGAGGGGCCAGCCACACCTGGCAGTCCTGGCACCTTTGGTGTGGGAGCAGTCGCTGGACGTTCGCCCTTTCGGAGCTGGGCTCTGGAGGCAGCACTGCGAGCGAGCAGGCAACAACGTCGGCACCCTGAGCTGGCTGGCGAGCCCGGAGCCCCACTGTCTGTGGGGCTGTGGACGGGCTGCCAAGGCAAGGCGAGGGCCAGCCACACCTGGCAGTCCTGGCACCTTTGGTGTGGGAGCAGTCGCTGGACGTTCGCCCTTTCGGAGCTGGGCTCTGGAGGCAGCACTGAGAGCGAGCAGGCAACAACGTCGGCACCCTGAGCTGGCTGGCGAGCCCGGAGCCCCACTGTCTGTGGGGCTGTGGAAGGGCTGCCAAGGCAAGGCGAGGGCCAGCCACACCTGGCAGTCCTGGCACCTTTGGTGTGGGAGCAGTCGCTGGACGTTCGCCCTTTCGGAGCTGGGCTCTGGAGGCAGCGCTGAGAGTGAGCAGGCAACAAGGTCGGCACCCTGAGCTGGCTGGCGAGCCCGGAGCCCCACTGTCTGTGGGGCTGTGGAAGGGCTGCCAAGGGAAGGCGAGGGCCAGCCACACCTGGCAGTCCTGGCACCTTTGGTGTGGGAGCAGTCGCTGGACGTTCGCCCTTTCGGAGCTGGGCTCTGGCAGCACTGAGAGCGAGCAGGCAACAACGTCGGCACCCTGAGCTGGCTGGCGAGCCCGGAGCCCCAGTGTCTGTGGGGCTTGTGGAAGGGGCTGCCAAGGGAAGGCGAGGGCCAGCCACACCTGGCAGTCCTGGCACCTTTGGTGTGGGAGCAGTCGCTGGACGTTCGCCGTTTCGGAGCTGGGCTCTGGAGGCAGCACTGCGAGCGAGCAGGCAACAACGTCGGCACCCTGAGGTGGCTGGCGAGCCCGGAGCCCCAGTGTCTGTGGGGCTGTGGAAGGGCTGCCAAGGCAAGGCGAGGGCCAGCCACACCTGGCAGTCCTGGCACCTTTGGTGTGGGAGCAGTCGCTGGACGTTCGCCCTTTCGGAGCTGGGCTCTGGAGGCAGCACTGAGAGCGAGCAGGCAACAACGTCGGCACCCTGAGCTGGCTGGCGAGCCCGGAGCCCCACTGTCTGTGGGGCTGTGGAAGGGCTGCCAAGGGAAGGCGAGGGCCAGCCACACCTGGCAGTCCTGGCACCTTTGGTGTGGGAGCAGTCGCTGGACGTTCGCCCTTTCGGAGCTGGGCTCTGGAGGCAGCACTGAGAGCGAGCAGGCAACAACGTCGGCACCCTGAGCTGGCTGGCGAGCCCGGAGCCCCAGTGTCTGTGGGGCTGTGGAAGGGCTGCCAAGGGAAGGCGAGGGCCAGCCACACCTGGCAGTCCTGGCACCTTTGGTGTGGGAGCAGTCGCTGGACGTTCGCCGTTTCGGAGCTGGGCTCTGGAGGCAGCGCTGAGAGCGAGCAGGCAACAACGTCGGCACCCTGAGCTGGCTGGCGAGCCCGGAGCCCCAGTGCGGAGTCCCACTGTCTGTGGGGCTGTGGAAGGGCTGCCAAGGGAAGGCGAGGGCCAGCCACACCTGGCAGTCCTGGCACCTTTGGTGTGGGAGCAGTCGCTGGACGTTTGCCCTTTCGGAGCTGGGCTCTGGAGGCAGCACTGAGAGCGAGCAGGCAACAAGGTCGGCACCCTGAGCTGGCTGGCGACCCCGGAGCCCCACTGTCTGTGGGGCTGTGGAAGGGCTGCCAAGGGAAGGCGAGGGCCAGTCACACCTGGCAGTCCTGGCACCTTTGGTGTGGGAGCAGTCGCTGGACGTTCGCCCTTTCGGAGCTGGGCTCTGGAGGCAGCACTGAGAGCGAGCAGGCAACAACGTCGGCACCCTGAGCTGGCTGGCGAGCCCGGAGCCCCACTGTCTATGGGGCTGTGGAAGGGCTGCCAAGGCAAGGCGAGGGCCAGCCACACCTGGCAGTCCTGGCACCTTTGGTGTGGGAGCAGTCGCTGGACGTTCGCCCTTTCGGAGCTGGGCTCTGGAGGCAGCACTGAGAGCGAGCAGGCAACAACGTCGGCACCCTGAGCTGGCTGGCGAGCCCGGAGCCCCACTGTCTGTGGGGCTGTGGAAGGGCTGCCAAGGGAAGGCGAGGGCCAGCCACACCTGGCAGTCCTGGCACCTTTGGTGTGGGAGCAGTCGCTGGACATTCGCCGTTTCGGAGCTGGGCTCTGGAGGCAGCGCTGAGAGCGAGCAGGCAACAAGGTCGGCACCCTGAGCTGGCTGGCGAGCCCGGAGCCCCAGTGTCTGTGGGGCTGTGGAAGGGCTGCCAAGGGAAGGCGAGGGCCAGCCACACTTGGCAGTCCTGGCACCTTTGGTGTGGGAGCAGTCGCTGGACGTTCGCCCTTTCGGAGCTGGGCTCTGGAGGCAGCGCTGAGAGCGAGCAGGCAACAACGTCGGCACCCTGAGCTGGCTGGCGAGCCCGGAGCCCCACTGTCTGTGGGGCTGTGGAAGGGCTGCCAAGGGAAGGCGAGGGCCAGTCACACCTGGCAGTCCTGGCACCTTTGGTGTGGGAGCAGTCGCTGGACGTTCGCCCTTTCGGAGCTGGGCTCTGGAGGCAGCGCTGAGAGCGAGCAGGCAACAACGTCGGCACCCTGAGCTGGCTGGCGAGCCCGGAGCCCCACTGTCTATGGGGCTGTGGAAGGGCTGCCAAGGCAAGGCGAGGGCCAGCCACACCTGGCAGTCCTGGCACCTTTGGTGTGGGAGCAGTCGCTGGACGTTCGCCCTTTCGGAGCTGGGCTCTGGAGGCAGCACTGAGAGCGAGCAGGAAACAACGTCGGCACCCTGAGCTGGCTGGCGAGCCCGGAGCCCCACTGTCTGTGGGGCTGTGGAAGGGCTGCCAAGGGAAGGCGAGGGCCAGCCACACCTGGCAGTCCTGGCACCTTTGGTGTGGGAGCAGTCGCTGGACGTTCGCCCTTTCGGAGCTGGGCTCTGGAGGCAGCGCTGAGAGCGAGCAGGCACCAAGGTCGGCACCCTGAGCTGGCTGGCGAGCCCGGAGCCCCAGTGTCTGTGGGGCTGTGGAAGGGCTGCCAAGGGAAGGCGAGGGCCAGCCACACCTGGCAGTCCTGGCACCTTTGGTGTGGGAGCAGTCGCTGGACGTTCGCCCTTTCGGAGCTGGGCTCTGGAGGCAGCGCTGAGAGCGAGCAGGCAACAACGTCGGCACCCTGAGCTGGCTGGCGAGCCCGGAGCCCCACTGTCTGTGGGGCTGTGGAAGGGCTGCCAAGGCAAGGCGAGGGCCAGCCACACCTGGCAGTCCTGGCACCTTTGGTGTGGGAGCAGTCGCTGGACGTTCGCCCTTTCGGAGCTGGGCTCTGGAGGCAGCACTGAGAGCGAGCAGGCAACAACGTCGGCACCCTGAGCTGGCTGGCGAGCCCGGAGCCCCACTGTCTGTGGGGCTGTGGAAGGGCTGCCAAGGGAAGGCGAGGGCCAGCCACACCTGGCAGTCCTGGCACCTTTGGTGTGGGAGCAGTCGCTGGACGTTCGCCCTTTCGGAGCTGGGCTCTGGAGGCAGCACTGAGAGCGAGCAGGCAACAACGTCGGCACCCTGAGCTGGCTGGCGAGCCCGGAGCCCCACTGTCTGTGGGGCTGTTGGAAGGGCTGCCAAGGCAAGGCGAGGGCCAGCCACACCTGGCAGTCCTGGCACCTTTGGTGTGGGAGCAGTCGCTGGACGTTCGCCCTTTTGGAGCTGGGCTCTGGAGGCAGCGCTGAGAGCGAGCAGGCAACAACGTCGGCACCCTGAGCTGGCTGGCGAGCCCGGAGCCCCAGTGCGGAGTCCCACTGTCTGTGGGGCTGTGGAAGGGCTGCCAAGGGAAGGCGAGGGCCAGCCACACCTGGCAGTCCTGGCACCTTTGGTGTGGGAGCAGTCGCTGGACGTTTGCCCTTTCGGAGCTGGGCTCTGGAGGCAGCACTGAGAGCGAGCAGGCAACAAGGTCGGCACCCTGAGCTGGCTGGCGACCCCGGAGCCCCACTGTCTGTGGGGCTGTGGAAGGGCTGCCAAGGGAAGGCGAGGGCCAGTCACACCTGGCAGTCCTGGCACCTTTGGTGTGGGAGCAGTGGCTGGACGTTCGCCCTTTCGGAGCTGGGCTCTGGAGGCAGCACTGAGAGCGAGCAGGCAACAACGTCGGCACCCTGAGCTGGCTGGCGAGCCCGGAGCCCCACTGTCTGTGGGGCTGTGGAAGGGCTGCCAAGGGAAGGCGAGGGCCAGCCACACCTGGCAGTCCTGGCACCTTTGGTGTGGGAGCAGTCGCTGGACGTTCGCCGTTTCGGAGCTGGGCTCTGGAGGCAGCGCTGAGAGCGAGCAGGCAACAACGTCGGCACCCTGAGCTGGCTGGCGAGCCCGGAGCCCCAGTGTCTGTGGGGCTGTGGAAGGGCTGCCAAGGGAAGGCGAGGGCCAGCCACACCTGGCAGTCCTGGCACCTTTGGTGTGGGAGCAGTCGCTGGACGTTCGCCCTTTCGGAGCTGGGCTCTGGAGGCAGCGCTGAGAGCGAGCAGGCAACAACGTCGGCACCCTGAGCTGGCTGGCGAGCCCGGAGCCCCACTGTCTGTGGGGCTGTGGAAGGGCTGCCAAGGGAAGGCGAGGGCCAGCCACACCTGGCAGTCCTGGCACCTTTGGTGTGGGAGCAGTCACTGGACGTTCGTCGTTTCGGAGCTGGGCTCTGGAGGCAGCACTGCGAGCGAGCAGGCAACAACGTCGGCACCCTGAGCTGGCTGGCGAGCCCGGAGCCCTCTGTCTGTGGGGCTGTGGAAGGGCTGCCAAGGGAAGGCGAGGGCCAGCCACACCTGGCAGTCCTGGCACCTTTGGTGTGGGAGCAGTCGCTGGACGTTCGCCCTTTCGGAGCTGGGCTCTGGAGGCAGCACTGAGAGCGAGCAGGCAACAACGTCGGCACCCTGAGCTGGCTGGCGAGCCCGGAGCCCCACTGTCTGTGGGGCTGTGGAAGGGCTGCCAAGGCAAGGCGAGGGCCAGCCACACCTGGCAGTCCTGGCACCTTTGGTGTGGGAGCAGTCGCTGGACGTTCGCCCTTTCGGAGCTGGGCTCTGGAGGCAGCACTGAGAGCGAGCAGGCAACAAGGTCGGCACCCTGAGCTGGCTGGCGAGCCCGGAGCCCCACTGTCTGTGGGGCTGTGGAAGGGCTGCCAAGGGAAGGCGAGGGCCAGCCACACCTGGCAGTCCTGGCACCTTTGGTGTGGGAGCAGTCGCTGGACGTTCGCCCTTTCGGAGCTGGGCTCTGGAGGCAGCACTGAGAGCGAGCAGGCAACAACGTCGGCACCCTGAGCTGGCCGGCGAGCCCGGAGCCCCAGTGCGGAGCCCCACTGTCTGTGGGGCTGTGGAAGGGCTGCCAAGGGAAGGCGAGGGCCAGCCACACCTGGCAGTCCTGGCACCTTTGGTGTGGGAGCAGTCGCTGGACGTTTGCCCTTTCGGAGCTGGGCTCTGGAGGCAGCACTGAGAGCGAGCAGGCAACAAGGTCGGCACCCTGAGCTGGCTGGCGAGCCCGGAGCCCCACTGTCTGTGGGGCTGTGGAAGGGCTGCCAAGGGAAGGCGAGGGCCAGCCACACCTGGCAGTCCTGGCTCCTTTGGTGTGGGAGCAGTCGCTGGACGTTCGCCCTTTCGGAGCTGGGCTCTGGAGGCAGCGCTGAGAGCGAGCAGGCAACAACGTCGGCACCCTGAGCTGGCTGGCGAGCCCGGAGCCCCACTGTCTGTGGGGCTGTGGAAGGGCTGCCAAGGGAAGGCGAGGGCCAGCCACACCTGGCAGTCCTGGCTCCTTTGGTGTGGGAGCAGTCGCTGGACGTTCGCCCTTTCGGAGCTGGGCTCTGGAGGCAGCGCTGAGAGCGAGCAGGCAACAACGTCGGCACCCTGAGCTGGCTGGCGAGCCCGGAGCCCCACTGTCTGTGGGGCTGTGGAAGGGCTGCCAAGGGAAGGCGAGGGCCAGCCACACCTGGCAGTCCTGGCACCTTTGGTGTGGGAGCAGTCGCTGGACGTTCGCCGTTTCGGAGCTGGGCTCTGGAGGCGGCACTGAGAGCGAGCAGGCAACAAGGTCGGCACCCTGAGCTGGCTGGCGAGCCCGGAGCCCCACTGTCTGTGGGGCTGTGGAAGGGCTGCCAAGGCAAGGCGAGGGCCAGCCACACCTGGCAGTCCTGGCACCTTTGGTGTGGGAGCAGTCGCTGGACGTTCGCCGTTTCGGAGCTGGGCTCTGGAGGCAGCACTGAGAGCGAGCAGGCAACAACGTCGGCACCCTGAGCTGGCCGGCGAGCCCGGAGCCCCAGTGCGGAGCCCCACTGTCTGTGGGGCTGTGGAAGGGCTGCCAAGGGAAGGCGAGGGCCAGCCACACCTGGCAGTCCTGGCACCTTTGGTGTGGGAGCAGTCGCTGGACGTTTGCCCTTTCGGAGCTGGGCTCTGGAGGCAGCACTGAGAGCGAGCAGGCAACAAGGTCGGCACCCTGAGCTGGCTGGCGAGCCCGGAGCCCCACTGTCTGTGGGGCTGTGGAAGGGCTGCCAAGGGAAGGCGAGGGCCAGCCACACCTGGCAGTCCTGGCTCCTTTGGTGTGGGAGCAGTCGCTGGACGTTCGCCCTTTCGGAGCTGGGCTCTGGAGGCAGCGCTGAGAGCGAGCAGGCAACAACGTCGGCACCCTGAGCTGGCTGGCGAGCCCGGAGCCCCACTGTCTGTGGGGCTGTGGAAGGGCTGCCAAGGGAAGGCGAGGGCCAGCCACACCTGGCAGTCCTGGCTCCTTTGGTGTGGGAGCAGTCGCTGGACGTTCGCCCTTTCGGAGCTGGGCTCTGGAGGCAGCGCTGAGAGCGAGCAGGCAACAACGTCGGCACCCTGAGCTGGCTGGCGAGCCCGGAGCCCCACTGTCTGTGGGGCTGTGGAAGGGCTGCCAAGGGAAGGCGAGGGCCAGCCACACCTGGCAGTCCTGGCACCTTTGGTGTGGGAGCAGTCGCTGGACGTTCGCCGTTTCGGAGCTGGGCTCTGGAGGCGGCACTGAGAGCGAGCAGGCAACAAGGTCGGCACCCTGAGCTGGCTGGCGAGCCCGGAGCCCCAGTGTCTGTGGGGCTGTGGAAGGGCTGCCAAGGCAAGGCGAGGGCCAGCCACACCTGGCAGTCCTGGCTCCTTTGGTGTGGGAGCAGTCGCTGGACGTTCGCCCTTTCGGAGCTGGGCTCTGGAGGCAGCGCTGAGAGCGAGCAGGCAACAACGTCGGCACCCTGAGCTGGCTGGCGAGCCCGGAGCCCCAGTGTCTGTGGGGCTGTGGAAGGGCTGCCAAGGGAAGGCGAGGGCCAGTCACACCTGGCAGTCCTGGCACCTTTGGTGTGGGAGCAGTCGCTGGACGTTCGCCCTTTCGGAGCTGGGCTCTGGAGGCAGCGCTGAGAGCGAGCAGGCAACAACGTCGGCACCCTGAGCTGGCTGGCGAGCCCGGAGCCCCACTGTCTGTGGGGCTGTGGAAGGGCTGCCAAGGCAAGGCGAGGGCCAGCCACACCTGGCAGTCCTGGCACCTTTGGTGTGGGAGCAGTCGCTGGACGTTCGCCCTTTCGGAGCTGGGCTCTGGAGGCAGCGCTGAGAGCGAGCAGGCAACAACGTCGGCACCCTGAGCTGGCCGGCGAACCCGGAGCCCCAGTGCGGAGCCCCACTGTCTGTGGGGCTGTGGAAGGGTTGCCAAGGGAAGGCGAGGGCCAGCCACACCTGGCAGTCCTGGCACCTTTGGTGTGGGAGCAGTCGCTGGACGTTCGCCCTTTCGGAGCTGGGCTCTGGAGGCAGCACTGAGAGCGAGCAGGCAACAACGTCGGCACCCTGAGCTGGCTGGCGAGCCCGGAGCCCCAGTGTCTGTGGGGTTGTGGAAGGGCTGCCAAGGGAAGGCGAGGGCCAGCCACACCTGGCAGTCCTGGCACCTTTGGTGTGGGAGCAGTCACTGGACGTTCGCCGTTTCGGAGCTGGGCTCTGGAGGCAGCGCTGAGAGCGAGCAGGCAACAACGTCGGCACCCTGAGCTGGCTGGCGAGGCCGGAGCCCCACTGTCTGTGGGGCTGTGGAAGGGCTGCCAAGGGAAGGCGAGGGCCAGCCACACCTGGCAGTCCTGGCACCTTTGGTGTGGGAGCAGTCGCTGGACGTTCGCCGTTTCGGAGCTGGGCTCTGTAGGCAGCGCTGAGAGCGAGCAGGCAACAACGTCGGCACCCTGAGCTGGCTGGCGAGCCCGGAGCCCCACTGTCTGTGGGGCTGTGGAAGGGCTGCCAAGGCAAGGCGAGGGCCAGCCACACCTGGCAGTCCTGGCACCTTTGGTGTGGGAGCAGTCACTGGACGTTCGCCCTTTCGGAGCTGGGCTCTGGAGGCAGCACTGAGAGCGAGCAGGAAACAACGTCGGCACCCTGAGCTGGCTGGCGAGCCCGGAGCCCCACTGTCTGTGGGGCTGTGGAAGGGCTGCCAAGGCAAGGCGAGGGCCAGCCACACCTGGCAGTCCTGGCACCTTTGGTGTGGGAGCAGTCGCTGGACGTTCGCCGTTTCGGAGCTGGGCTCTGGAGGCAGCGCTGAGAGCGAGCAGGCAACAACGTCGGCACCCTGAGCTGGCTGGCGAGCCCGGAGCCCCAGTGTCTGTGGGGCTGTGGAAGGGCTGCCAAGGGAAGGCGAGGGCCAGCCACACCTGGCAGTCCTGGCACCTTTGGTGTGGGAGCAGTCGCTGGACGTTCGCCGTTTCGGAGCTGGGCTCTGGAGGCAGCGCTGAGAGCGAGCAGGCAACAACGTCGGCACCCTGAGCTGGCTGGCGAGCCCGGAGCCCCAGTGTCTGTGGGGCTGTGGAAGGGCTGCCAAGGGAAGGCGAGGGCCAGCCACACCTGGCAGTCCTGGCACCTTTGGTGTGGGAGCAGTCGCTGGACGTTCGCCCTTTCGGAGCTGGGCTCTGGAGGCAGCACTGAGAGCGAGCAGGCAACAACGTCAGCACCCTGAGCTGGCTGGCGAGCCCGGAGCCCCACTGTCTGTGGGGCTGTGGAAGGGCTGCCAAGGGAAGGCGAGGGCCAGCCACACCTGGCAGTCCTGGCACCTTTGGTGTGGGAGCAGTCGCTGGACGTTTGCCCTTTCGGAGCTGGGCTCTGGAGGCGTCGCTGAGAGCGAGCAGGCAACAACGTCGGCACCCTGAGCTGGCTGGCGAGCCCGGAGCCCCACTGTCTGTGGGGCTGTGGAAGGGCTGCCAAGGCAAGGCGAGGGCCAGCCACACCTGGCAGTCCTGGCACCTTTGGTGTGGGAGCAGTCGCTGGACGTTCGCCCTTTTGGAGCTGGGCTCTGGAGGCAGCGCTGAGAGCGAGCAGGCAACAACGTCGGCACCCTGAGCTGGCCGGCGAGCCCGGAGCCCCAGTGCGGAGCCCCACTGTCTGTGGGGCTGTGGAAGGGTTGCCAAGGGAAGGCGAGGGCCAGCCACACCTGGCAGTCCTGGCACCTTTGGTGTGGGAGCAGTCGCTGGACGTTCGCCCTTTGGGAGCTGGGCTCTGGAGGCAGCACTGAGAGCGAGCAGGCAACAACGTCGGCACCCTGAGCTGGCTGGCGAGCCCGGAGCCCCACTGTCTGTGGGGCTGTGGAAGGGCTGCCAAAGGAAGGCGAGGGCCAGCCACACCTGGCAGTCCTGGCACCTTTGGTGTGGGAGCAGTCGCTGGACGTTCGCCCTTTCGGAGCTGGGCTCTGGAGGCAGCTCTGAGAGCGAGCAGGCAACAACGTCGGCACCCTGAGCTGGCTGGCGAGCCCGGAGCCCCACTGTCTGTGGGGCTGTGGAAGGGATGCCAAGGGAAGGCGAGGGCCAGCCACACCTGGCAGTCCTGGCTCCTTTGGTGTGGGAGCAGTCGCTGGACGTTCGCCCTTTCGGAGCTGGGCTCTGGAGGCAGCACTGAGAGAGCAGGCAACAACGTCGGCACCCTGAGCTGGCTGGCGAGCCCGGAGCCCCAGTGTCTGTGGGGCTGTGGAAGGGCTGCCAAGGCAAGGCGAGGGCCAGCCACACCTGGCAGTCCTGGCACCTTTGGTGTGGGAGCAGTCGCTGGACGTTCGCCCTTTCGGAGCTGGCTCTGGAGGCAGCACTGAGAGCGAGCAGGCAACAAGGTCGGCACCCTGAGCTGGCTGGCGAGCCCGGAGCCCCACTGTCTGTGGGGCTGTGGAAGGGCTGCCAAGGGAAGGCGAGGGCCAGCCACACCTGGCAGTCCTGGCACCTTTGGTGTGGGAGCAGTCGCTGGACGTTCGCCGTTTCGGAGCTGGGCTCTGGAGGCAGCACTGAGAGCGAGCAGGCAACAACGTCGGCACCCTGAGCTGGCTGGCGAGCCCGGAGCCCCAGTGTCTGTGGGGCTGTGGAAGGGCTGCCAAGGGAAGGCGAGGGCCAGCCACACCTGGCAGTCCTGGCACCTTTGGTGTGGCAGCAGTCGCTGGACGTTCGCCGTTTTGGAGCTGGGCTCTGGAGGCAGCACTGAGAGCGAGCAGGCAACAACGTCGGCACCCTGAGCTGGCTGGCGAGCCCGGAGCCCCAGTGTCTGTGGGGCTGTGGAAGGGCTGCCAAGGGAAGGCGAGGGCCAGCCACACCTGGCAGTCCTGGCACCTTTGGTGTGGGAGCAGTCGCTGGACGTTCGCCGTTTCGGAGCTGGGCTCTGGAGGCAGCACTGAGAGTGAGCAGGCAACAAGGTCGGCACCCTGAGCTGGCCGGCGACCCCGGAGCCCCAGTGTTTGTGGGGCTGTGGAAGGGCTGCCAAGGGAAGGCGAGGGCCAGCCACACCTGGCAGTCCTGGCACCTTTGGTGTGGGAGCAGTCGCTGGACGTTCGCCGTTTCGGAGCTGGGCTCTGGAGGCAGCACTGAGAGCGAGCAGGCAACAACGTCGGCACCCTGAGCTGGCTGGCGAGCCTGGAGCCCCACTGTCTGTGGGGCTGTGGAAGGGCTGCCAAGGGAAGGCGAGGGCCAGCCACACCTGGCAGTCCTGGCACCTTTGGTGTGGGAGCAGTCGCTGGACGTTCGCAATTTCGGAGCTGGGCTCTGTAGGCGGCGCTGAGAGCGAGCAGGCAACAAGGTCGGCACCCTGAGCTGGCTGGCGAGCCCGGAGCCCCACTGTCTGTGGGGCTGTGGAAGGGCTGCCAAGGGAAGGCAAGGGCCAGCCACACCTGGCAGTCCTGGCACCTTTGGTGTGGGAGCAGTCGCTGGACGTTCGCCGTTTCGGAGCTGGGCTCTGGAGGCAGCACTGAGAGCGAGCAGGAAACAACGTCGGCACCCTGAGCTGGCTGGCGAGCCCGGAGCCCCAGTGTCTGTGGGGCTGTGGAAGGGCTGCCAAGGGAAGGCGAGGGCCAGCCACACCTGGCAGTCCTGGCACCTTTGGTGTGGGAGCAGTCGCTGGACGTTCACCCTTTCGGAGCTGGGCTCTGTAGGCGGCGCTGAGAGAGAGCAGGCAACAACGTCGGCACCCTGAGCTGGCTGGCGAGCCCGGAGCCCCACTGTCTGTGGGGCTGTGGAAGGGCTGCCAAGGGAAGGCGAGGGCCAGCCACACCTGGCAGTCCTGGCACCTTTGGTGTGGGAGCAGTCGCTGGACGTTCGCCCTTTCGGAGCTGGGCTCTGGAGGCAGCACTGAGAGCGAGCAGGCAACAACGTCGGCACCCTGAGCTGGCTGGCGAGCCCGGAGCCCCAGTGTCTGTGGGGTTGTGGAAGGGCTGCCAAGGGAAGGCGAGGGCCAGCCACACCTGGCAGTCCTGGCACCTTTGGTGTGGGAGCAGTCACTGGACGTTCGCCGTTTCGGAGCTGGGCTCTGGAGGCAGCGCTGAGAGCGAGCAGGCAACAACGTCGGCACCCTGAGCTGGCTGGCGAGGCCGGAGCCCCACTGTCTGTGGGGCTGTGGAAGGGCTGCCAAGGGAAGGCGAGGGCCAGCCACACCTGGCAGTCCTGGCACCTTTGGTGTGGGAGCAGTCGCTGGACGTTCGCCGTTTCGGAGCTGGGCTCTGTAGGCAGCGCTGAGAGCGAGCAGGCAACAACGTCGGCACCCTGAGCTGGCTGGCGAGCCCGGAGCCCCATGGGGTGGAAGGCTGCCAAGCAAGGCGAAGGGCCAGCCACACCTGGCAGTCCTGGCACCTTTGGTGTGGGAGCAGTCACTGGACGTTCGCCCTTTCGGAGCTGGGCTCTGGAGGCAGCACTGAGAGCGAGCAGGAAACAACGTCGGCACCCTGAGCTGGCTGGCGAGCCCGGAGCCCCACTGTCTGTGGGGCTGTGGAAGGGCTGCCAAGGCAAGGCGAGGGCCAGCCACACCTGGCAGTCCTGGCACCTTTGGTGTGGGAGCAGTCGCTGGACGTTCGCCGTTTCGGAGCTGGGCTCTGGAGGCAGCGCTGAGAGCGAGCAGGCAACAACGTCGGCACCCTGAGCTGGCTGGCGAGCCCGGAGCCCCAGTGTCTGTGGGGCTGTGGAAGGGCTGCCAAGGGAAGGCGAGGGCCAGCCACACCTGGCAGTCCTGGCACCTTTGGTGTGGGAGCAGTCGCTGGACGTTCGCCCTTTCGGAGCTGGGCTCTGGAGGCAGCACTGAGAGCGAGCAGGCAACAACGTCGGCACCCTGAGCTGGCTGGCGAGCCCGGAGCCCCACTGTCTGTGGGGCTGTGGAAGGGCTGCCAAGGGAAGGCGAGGGCCAGCCACACCTGGCAGTCCTGGCACCTTTGGTGTGGGAGCAGTCGCTGGACGTTCGCCCTTTCGGAGCTGGGCTCTGGAGGCAGCACTGAGAGCGAGCAGGCAACAACGTCAGCACCCTGAGCTGGCTGGCGAGCCCGGAGCCCCACTGTCTGTGGGGCTGTGGAAGGGCTGCCAAGGGAAGGCGAGGGCCAGCCACACCTGGCAGTCCTGGCACCTTTGGTGTGGGAGCAGTCGCTGGACGTTTGCCCTTTCGGAGCTGGGCTCTGGAGGCGTCGCTGAGAGCGAGCAGGCAACAACGTCGGCACCCTGAGCTGGCTGGCGAGCCCGGAGCCCCACTGTCTGTGGGGCTGTGGAAGGGCTGCCAAGGCAAGGCGAGGGCCAGCCACACCTGGCAGTCCTGGCACCTTTGGTGTGGGAGCAGTCGCTGGACGTTCGCCCTTTTGGAGCTGGGCTCTGGAGGCAGCGCTGAGAGCGAGCAGGCAACAACGTCGGCACCCTGAGCTGGCCGGCGAGCCCGGAGCCCCAGTGCGGAGCCCCACTGTCTGTGGGGCTGTGGAAGGGTTGCCAAGGGAAGGCGAGGGCCAGCCACACCTGGCAGTCCTGGCACCTTTGGTGTGGGAGCAGTCGCTGGACGTTCGCCCTTTGGGAGCTGGGCTCTGGAGGCAGCACTGAGAGCGAGCAGGCAACAACGTCGGCACCCTGAGCTGGCTGGCGAGCCCGGAGCCCCACTGTCTGTGGGGCTGTGGAAGGGCTGCCAAAGGAAGGCGAGGGCCAGCCACACCTGGCAGTCCTGGCACCTTTGGTGTGGGAGCAGTCGCTGGACGTTCGCCCTTTCGGAGCTGGGCTCTGGAGGCAGCTCTGAGAGCGAGCAGGCAACAACGTCGGCACCCTGAGCTGGCTGGCGAGCCCGGAGCCCCACTGTCTGTGGGGCTGTGGAAGGGATGCCAAGGGAAGGCGAGGGCCAGCCACACCTGGCAGTCCTGGCTCCTTTGGTGTGGGAGCAGTCGCTGGACGTTCGCCCTTTCGGAGCTGGGCTCTGGAGGCAGCACTGAGAGAGCAGGCAACAACGTCGGCACCCTGAGCTGGCTGGCGAGCCCGGAGCCCCAGTGTCTGTGGGGCTGTGGAAGGGCTGCCAAGGCAAGGCGAGGGCCAGCCACACCTGGCAGTCCTGGCACCTTTGGTGTGGGAGCAGTCGCTGGACGTTCGCCCTTTCGGAGCTGGGCTCTGGAGGCAGCACTGAGAGCGAGCAGGCAACAAGGTCGGCACCCTGAGCTGGCTGGCGAGCCCGGAGCCCCACTGTCTGTGGGGCTGTGGAAGGGCTGCCAAGGCAAGGCGAGGGCCAGCCACACCTGGCAGTCCTGGCACCTTTGGTGTGGGAGCAGTCGCTGGACGTTCGCCGTTTCGGAGCTGGGCTCTGGAGGCAGCACTGAGAGCGAGCAGGCAACAACGTCGGCACCCTGAGCTGGCTGGCGAGCCCGGAGCCCCAGT
>NW_027472250.1:0-51369 GCF_965638725.1 Aptenodytes patagonicus | reverse complement strand
GAAGGGAAGGGAAGGGAAGGGAAGGAAGGGAAGAAGGGAAGGGAAGGGAAGGGGAAGGGAAGGGAAGGGAGGGAAGGGAAGGCAAGGCAAGGCAAGACAAGGGAAAAGAAGGGAAGGGAAGGGAAAGGGAAGGGAAGGGAAGGGAAGGGAAGGGAAGGGAAGGGAAGGGAAGGGAAGGGAAGGGAAGGGAAGGGAAGGGAAGGGAAGGAAGGGAAGGGAAGGGAAGGGAAGGGAAGGGAAGGGAAGGGAAGGGAAGGGAAGGGAAGGGAAGGGAAGGGAAGGGAAGGGAAGGAAGGGAAGAAGGGAAGGGAAGGAAGGAAGGTAAGGGAAGGGAAGGAGGGAAGGGAAGGGAAGGGAAGGGAAGGGAAGGGAAGGGAAGGAAGGGAAGGGAAGGGAAGGGAAGGGAAGGGAAGGGAAGGGAAGGGAAGGGAAGGGAAGGGAAGGGAAGGGAAGGGAGGGAAGGGAAGGAGGAAGGGAAGGAAGGAAGGGAAGGGAAGGGAAGGAAGCGAAGAAGGGAAGGGAAGGGAAGGGAAGGGAAGGGAAGGGAAGGGAAGGGAAGGGAAGGGAAGGGAAGGGAAGGGAAGGGAAGGGAAGGGAAGGGAAGGGAAGGGAAGGGAAGGGAGGGAAGGGAAGGGAAGGGAAGGGAAGGGAAGGGAAGGGAAGGGAAGGGAAGGGAAGGGAAGGGAAGGGAAGGGAAGGGAAGGGAAGGGAAGGGAAGGGAAGGGAAGGGAAGGGAAGGGAAGAGAAGGGAAGGGAAGGGAAGGGAAGGGAAGGGAAGAAGGCAAGGGAAGGCAAGGGAAGGGAAGCGAAGGGAAGGGAAGGGAAGGCAAGGCAAGGTAAGGCAAGGCAAGGCAAGGCAAAAGAAGGAAAGGGAAGGGAAGGGAAGGGAAGGGAAGGGAAGGGAAGGGAAGGGAAGGGAAGGGAAGGGAAGGGAAGGGAAGGGAAGGGAAGGGAAGGGAAGGGAAGGGAAGGGAAGGGAAGGGAAGGGAAGGGAAGGGAAGGGAAGGGAGGAAGGGAAGGGAAGGAAGGGAAGAAGGCAAGGGAAGGGAAGGGAAGGGAAGGGAAGGGAAGGGAAGGGAAGGGAAGGGAAGGGAAGGGAAGGGAAGGGAAGGGAAGGGAAGGGAAGGGAAGAAGGGAAGGGAAGGGAAGGGAAGGGAAGGGAAGGGAAGGGTAGGGAAGGAAGGGAAGGGAAGGGAAGGGAAGGGAAGGGAAGGAAGGGAAGGGAAGGGAAGGGAAGGGAAGGGAAGGGAAGGGAAGGGAAGGGAAGGGAAGGGAAGGGAAGGGAAGGGAAGGGAAGGGAAGGGAAGGGAAGGGAAGAAGGCAAGGGAAGGGAAGGGAAGGGAAGAAGGCAAGGAAGGAAGGGAAGGGAGGAAGGGAAGGGGAAGGGAAGGGAAGGGAGGGAAGGGAAGGGAAGGGAAGGGAAGGGAAGGGAAGGGAAGGGAAGGGAAGGAAGGGAAGGGAAGGGAAGGGAAGGAAGGGAAGGGAAGGGAAGGGAAGGGAAGGGAAGGGAAGGGAAGGGAAGGGAAGGGAAGGGAAGGGGAAGGAAGGGAAGGGAAGGAAGGGAAGGGGGAAGGGAAGGGAAGGGAAGGGAAGGGAAGGGAAGGGAAGGGAAGGGAAGGGAAGGGAAGGGAAGGGAAGGGAAGGGAAGGGAAGGGAAGGGAAGGGAAGGGAAGGGAAGGGAAGGGAAGGGAAGGGAAGGGAAGGGAAGGGAAGGGAAGGGAAGGGAAGGGAAGGGAAGGGAAGGGAAGGGAAGGGAAGGGAAGGAAGGGAAGGAAGGGAAGGGAAGGGAAGGGGGAAGGAAGGGAAGGGAAGGGAAGGGAAGGGAAGGGAAGGGAAGGGAAGGGAAGGGAAAGGAAGGGAAGGCAAGGCAAGGCAAGGCAAGGCAAGGTAAAAGAAGGCAAGGGAAGGAAGGGAAGGGAAGGGAAGGGAAGGGAAGGGAAGGGAAGGGAAGGAAGGGAAGGGAAGGGAAGGGAAGGGAAGGGAAGGAAGGGAAGGGAAGGGAAGGAAGGGAAGGGAAGGGAAGGGAAGGGAAGGGAAGGGAAGGGAAGGGAAGGGAAGGGAAGGGAAGGGAAGGAAGGGAAGGGAAGGGAAGGGAAGGGAAGGGAAGGGAAGGGAAGGGAAGGAAGGGAAGGAAGGGAAGGGAAGAAGGGAAGGGAAGGGAAGGGAAGGGAAGGGAAGGGAAGGAAGGGAAGGGAAGGGAAGGGAAGGGAAGGGAAGGGAAGGGAAGGGAAGGGAAGGGAAGGGAAGGGAAGGGAAGGGAAGGGAAGGGAAGGGAAGGGAAGGAAGGGAAGAAGGCAAGGGAAGGGAAGGGAAGGGAAGGCAAGGGAAGGGAAGGGAAGGGAAGGGAAGGCAAGGTAAGGCAAGGCAAGGCAAGGCAAGGCAAGGCAAGGTAAGGCAAAGCAAGGGAAGGGAAGGGAAGGGAAGGGAAGGGAAGGGAAGGGAAGGGAAGGGAAGGGAAGGGAAGGGAAGGGAAGGGAAGGGAAGGGAAGGGAAGGAAGGGAAGGGAAGGGAAGGGAAGGGAAGGAAGGGAAGGGAAGGGAAGGGAAGGGAAGGGAAGAAGGGAAGGGAAGGGAAGGATAGGGAAGGGAAGAAGGGAAGGGAAGGGAAGGGAAGGGAAGGGAAGAAGGGAAGGGAAGGGAAGGGAAGGAAGGGAAGGGAAGGGAAGGGAAGGGAAGGGAAGGGAAGGGAAGGGAAGGAGGGGGGGGGGAAGGGAAGGGAAGGGAAGGGAAGGGAAGGGAAGGGAAGGGAAGGGAAGAAGGGAAGGGAAGGGAAGGGAAGGGAAGGAAGGGAAGGGAAGGGAAGGGAAGGGAAGGGAAGGGAAGGGAAGGGAAGGGAAGGGAAGGGAAGGGAAGGGAAGGGAAGGAAGGGAAGGAAGGGAAGGGAAGGGAAGGGAAGGGAAGGGAAGGGAAGGGAAGGGAAGGGAAGGGAAGGGAAGGGAAGGGAAGGAAGGGAAGGGAAGGAAGGGAAGGGAAGGGAAGGGAAGGGAAGGAAGGGAAGGGAAGGGAAGGGAAGGGAAGGGAAGGGAAGGGAAGGGAAGGGAAGGGAAGGGAAGGGAAGGGAAGGGAAGGGAAGGGAAGGGAAGGGAAGGGAAGGAAGGGAAGGAAGGGAAGGGAAGGGAAGGAAGGGAAGGGAAGGGAAGGGAAGGGAAGGAAGGGAAGGGAAGGGAAGGGGAAGGGAAAGTAAGGGAAGAAGGGAAGGGAAGGGAAGGGAAGGAAGGGAAGGGAAGGGAAGGGAAGGGAAGGGAAGGGAAGGGAAGGGAAGGGAAGGGAAGGGAAGGGAAGGGAAGGGAAGGGGAAGGGAAGGGAAGGGAAGGGAAGGGAAGGGAAGGGAAGGGAAGGGAAGGGAAGGGAAGGGAAGGGAAGGGAAGGGAAGGGAAGGAAGGGAAGGGAAGGGAAGGGAAGGGAAGGGAAGGGAAGGGAAGGGAAGGGAAGGGAAGGAAGGGAAGGGAAGGGAAGGGAAGGGAAGGGAAGAAAGACAAGGGAAAAGAAGGGAAGGGAAGGGAAGGGAAGGGAAGGGAAGGAAAGGGAAGGGAAGGGAAGGGAAGGGAAGGGAAGGGAAGGAAGGGAAGCAAGGGAAGGGAAGGGAAGGGAAGGGAAGGGAAGGGAAGGGAAGGGAAGGGAAGGGAAGGGAAGGGAAGGAAGGAAGGGAAGGGAAGGGAAGGGAAGGGAAGGAAGGGAAGGGAAGGGAAGGGAAGGGAAGGGAAGGGAAGGGAAGGGAAGGGAAGGGAAGGGAAGGAAGGGAAGGGAAGGGAAGGGAAGGGAAGGGAAGGGAAGGGAAGGGAAGAAGGGAAGGGAAGGGAAGGGAAGGGAAGGGAAGGAAGGGAAGGGAAGGGAAGGGAAGGGAAGGGAAGGGAAGGGAAGGGAAGGAGAAGGAAGGGAAGGGAAGGGAAGGGAAGGGAAGGGAAGGGAAGGGAAGGGAAGGGAAGGGAAGGGAAGGGAAGGGAAGGGAAGGGAAGGGAAGGGAAGGGAAGAAGTTCAAGTGAAGAAGGGAAGGGAATTGAAGGGAAGGGAAGGGAAGGGAAGGGAAGGGAAGGGAAGGGAAGGGAAGGGAAGGGAAGGGAAGGGAAGGGAAGGGAAGGGAAGGGAAGGGAAGGGAAGGGAAGGGAAGGGAAGGGAAGGGAAGGGAAGGGAAGGGAAGGAGGAAGGGAAGGGAAGGAAGGGAAGAAGGGAAGGGAAGGGAAGGGAAGGGAAGGGAAGGGAAGGGAAGGGAAGGGAAGAAGGAAGGGAAGGGAAGGAAGGGAAGGGAAGGGAAGGGAAGGGAAGGGAAGGGAAGGGAAGGGAAGGGAAGGGAAGGGAAGGAAGGGAAGGGAAGGGAAGAAGGCAAGGGAAGGCAAGGGAAGGGAAGAAGGCAAGGGAAGGGAAGGGAAGGAAGGGAAGGGAAGGGAAGGGAAGGGAAGGGAAGGGAAGGGAAGGGAAGGGAAGGGAAGGGAAGGGAAGGGAAGGGAAGGGAAGGGAAGGGAAGGGAAGGGAAGGGAAGGGAAGGGAGGGAAGGGAAGGGAAGGGAAGGGAAGGGAAGGGAAGGGAAGGGAAGGGAAGGGAAGGGAAGGGAAGGGAAGGGAAGGGAAGGGAAGGGAAGGGAAGGGAGGGAAGGGAAGGGAAGGGAAGGGAAGGAAGGGAAGGGAAGGGAAGGGGGGAAGGGAAGGGAAGGGAAGGGAAGGGAAGGGAAGGGAAGGGAAGGGGAAGGGAAAGGGAAGGGAAGGGAAGGGAAGGGAAGGGAAGGAAAGGGAAGGCAAGGCAAGGCAAGGCAAGGCAAGGCAAAAGAAGGAAAGGGAAGGGAAGGGAAGGGAAGGGAAGGGAAGGGAAGGGAAGGGAAGGGAAGGAGGGAAGGGAAGGGAAGGAAGGAAGGGAAGGGAAGGGAAGGGAAGGGAAGGGAAGGGAAGGGAAGGGAAGGGAAGGGAGGGAAGGGAAGGTCAAAGAAGGTCAAGGAAGGTCAGGTAAGGTCAAAGAAGGTCAGGTAAGGTGAAGGAAGTTCAAGGAAGGTCAAGGAAGGTCAAGAAGGTCAGGTAAGGTCAAGGAATGTCAGAGAAGTTCGAGGAAGTTCAAGGAAGGTCAGGTAAGGTCAAGGAAGGTCAGGTAAGGTCAAGGAAGGTCAGTGACGGGAAGGTCAGGGAAGGTCGGGGAAGTTCGGGGAAGGTCGGGGAAGGTCAGGGAAGGGAAGGGAAGGTCAGGGAAGGTCAAGGAAGGTGAAGGAAGGTCAGGTAAGGTCAAGGAAGGTCTGGGAAGGTCAAGGAAGGTCAGTGACGGGAAGGTCGGGGAAGGTCGGGGAAGGTCGGGGAAGGGAAGGGAAGGGAAGGGAAGGGAAGGGAAGGGAAGGGAAGGGAAGGGAAGGTCAAGGAAGTTCAAGGAAGTTCAGGTAAGGTCAAGGAAGGTCAGGTAAGGTCAAGGAAGGTCAGTAACGGGAGGGTCAGGGAAGGTCGGGGAAGGGAAGGTCGGGGAAGGGAAGGTCGGGAAAGGGAAGGGAAGGTCGGGGAAGGTCGGGGAAGGTCGGGGAAGGTCGGGGAAGGGAAGGGAAGGGAAGGGAAGGGAAGGGAAGAGAAGGGAAGGGAAGGGAAGGGAAGGGAAGGGAAGGAAGGGAAGGGAAGGGAAGGGAAGGGAAGGGAAGGGAAGGGAAGGGAAGGGAAGGGAAGGGAAGGGAAGGGAAGGGAAGGGAAGGGAAGGGAAGGGAAGGGAAGGGGAGGGGAGGGAAGGGAAGGGAAGGTTGCTGAAAATCAAGGAAGGTCAGGGAAGGTCAGGGAAGGGAAGTTCAAAGAAGGTCAGGGAAGGTCAACGAAGGTCAGAGAAGGTCGGGAAAGGGAAGGCAAGGGAAGGTCGGGGGAGGGAAGGGAAGGGAAGGGAAGGGAAGGGAAGGGAAGGAAGGGAAGGGAAGGGAAGGGAAGGGAAGGGAAGGGAAGGGAAGGGAAGGGAAGGGAAGGGAAGGGAAGGGAAGGGAAGGGAAGGGAAGGGAAGGGAAGACCAAGGAAGGTCAGGGAAGGGAAGAGAATGGAAAGTCGGGGAAAGTCAGGGAAGGGAAGGGAAGGTCAGGGAAGGTCAAGGAAGGTCAAGGAAGGTCAGGTAAGGTCAAGGAAGGTCAGGGAAGGTCAAGGAAGGTCAGTGACGGGAAGGTCGGGGAAGGTCGGGGAAGGTCGGGGAAGGGAAGTGAAGTGAAGGGAAGGGAAGGGAAGGGAAGGGAAGGGAAGGGAAGGGAAGGGAAGGTAAGCTCAAGGAAGGTCTGTGACGGGAAGGTTAGGGAAGGTCGGGGAAGGTCGGGGAAGGTCGGGGAATGTCAGGGAAGGGAAGGGAAGGTCAGGGAAAGTCAAGGAAGGTCAAGGAACGTAAGGTAACGTCAAGGAAGGTAAGGGAAGGTCAAGGAAGGTCAGTGACGGGAAGGTCGGGGGAGGTCGGGGAAGGGAAGGGAAGGTCAGGGAAGGTCGGGGAAGGTCAGGGAAGGTTAAGGAAGGTCAGTGACGGGAATGTCGGGGAAGGTCAGGGAAGGGAAGGGACGGGAAGGGAAGGGAAGGGAAGGGAAGGGAAGGGAAGGGAAGGTCAAGGAAGGTCAAGGAAGGTCAGGTAAGGTCAAAGAAGGTCAGGTAAGGTTAAGGAAGTTCAAGGAAGGTCAAGGAAGGTCAAGAAGGTCAGGTAAGGTCAAGGAATGTAAGAGAAGTTCGAGGAAGTTCAAAGAAAGTCAGGTAAGGTCAAGGAAGGTCAGGTAAGGTCAAGGAAGGTCAGTGACGGGAAGGTCAGGGAAGGTCGGGGAAGTTCGGGGAAGGTCGGGGAAGGTCAGGGAAGGGAAGGGAAGGTCAGGGAAGGTCAAGGAAGGTCAAGGAAGGTCAGGTAAGGTCAAGGAAGGTTAGGGAAGGTCAAGCAATGTCAGTGACGGGAAGGTCGGGGAAGGTCGGGGAAGGGAAGGGAAGGTCGGGGAAGGTTGGGGAAGGTCGGGGAAGGGAAGAGAAGGGAAGGTCGGGGAAGGTCGGGGAAGGTCGGGGAAGGTCGGGGAAGGTCGGGGGAAGGGAAGGGAAGGGAAGGGAAGGGAAGGGAAGGGAAGGGAAGGGAAGGGAAGGGAAGGGAAGGGAAGGGAGGGGAAGGGAAGGGAAGGGAAGGGAAGGGAAATCAGGGAAGGTCAGGGAATGGACGGTCAAAGAAGGTCAGGGAAGGCAAGGTCGGGGAAGGTCAGGGAAGATCAAGGAAGGTCAAGGGAAGGTCAGGTAACGTCAAGGAAGGTCAGGGAAGGGCAAGGAATTTCAGTGACGGGAAGGTCAGGGAAGGTCGGGGAAGGTTGGGGAAGGGAAGGGAAGGTCGGGGAAGGGAAGGGAAGGGAAGGGAAGGGAAGGGAAGGGAAGGGAAGGGAAGGGAAGGGAAGGGAAGGGAAGGGAAGGGAAGGGAAGGAAGGGAAGGGAAGGGAAGGGAAGGGAAGGGAAGGAAAGTTCAAGGAAGGTCAGGTAAGGTCAAGGAAGGTCAGGGAAGGTTAAGGAAGGTCAGTGACGGGAAGGTCGGGGAAGGTCGGGGAATGGAAGGGACGGGAAGGGAAAGGAAGGGAAGGGAAGGTCAAAGAAGGTCAAGGAAGGTCAGGTAAGGTCAAAGAAGGTCAGGTAAGGTGAAAGAAGTTCAAGGAAGGTCAAGGAAGGTCAAGAAGGTCAGGTAAGCTCAAGGCATGTCAGAGAAGTTCGAGGAAGTTCAAGGAAGGTCAGGTAAGGTCAAGGAAGGTCAGGTAAGGTCAAGGAAGGTCAGTGACGGGAAGGTCAGGGAAGGTCGGGGAAGTTCGGGGAAGGTCGGGGAAGGTCAGGGAAGGGAAGGGAAGGTCAGGGAAGGTCAAGGAAGGTCAAGGAAGGTCAGGTAAGGTCAAGGAAGGTTAGGGAAGGTCAAGCAATGTCAGTGACGGGAAGGTCGGGGAAGGTCGGGGAAGGGAAGGAAGGTCGGGGAAGGTTGGGGAAGGTCGGGGAAGGGAAGAGAAGGGAAGGTCGGGGAAGGTCGGGGAAGGTCGGGGAAGGTCGGGGAAGGTCGGGGAAGGGAAGGGAAGGGAAGGGAAGGGAAGGGAAGGGAAGGGAAGGGAAGGGAAGGGAAGGGAAGGGAAGGGAAGGGAAGGGAAGGGAAGGGAAGGGAGGGGAAGGGAAGGGAAGGGAAGGGAAGGGAAATCAGGGAAGGTCAGGGAATGGACGGTCAAAGAAGGTCAGGGAAGGCAAGGTCGGGGAAGGTCAGGGAAGATCAAGGAAGGTCAAGGAAGGTCAGGTAACGTCAAGGAAGGTCAGGGGAAGGGCAAGGAATTTCAGTGACGGGAAGGTCAGGGAAGGTCGGGGAAGGTTGGGGAAGGGAAGGGAAGGTCGGGGAAGGAAGGGAAGGGAAGGGAAGGGAAGGGAAGGGAAGGGAAGGGAAGGGAAGGGAAGGGAAGGGAAGGGAAGGGAAGGGAAGGGAAGGGAAGGGAAGGGAAGGGAAGGGAAGGGAAGGGAAGGAAGGGAAGGGAAGGAAAGTTCAAGGAAGGTCAGGTAAGGTCAAGGAAGGTCAGGGAAGGTTAAGGAAGGTCAGTGACGGGAAGGTCGGGGAAGGTCGGGGAATGGAAGGGACGGGAAGGGAAAGGAAGGGAAGGGAAGGTCAAAGAAGGTCAAGGAAGGTCAGGTAAGGTCAGAGAAGGTCAGGTAAGGTGAAAGAAGTTCAAGGAAGGTCAAGGAAGGTCAAGAAGGTCAGGTAAGCTCAAGGCATGTCAGAGAAGTTCGAGGAAGTTCAAGGAAGGTCAGGTAAGGTCAAGGAAGGTCAGGTAAGGTCAAGGAAGGTCAGTGACGGGAAGGTCAGGGAAGGTCGGGGAAGTTCGGGGAAGGTCGGGGAAGGTCAGGGAAGGGAAGGGAAGGTCAGGGAAGGTCAAGGAAGGTCAAGGAAGGTCAGGTAAGGTCAAGGAAGGTTAGGGAAGGTCAAGCAAGGTCAGTGACGGGAAGGTCGGGGAAGGTCGGGGAAGGGAAGGGAAGGTCGGGGAAGGTCGGGGAAGGTCGGGGAAGGGAAGAGAAGGGAAGGTCGGGGAAGGGAAGGGAAGGTCGGGGAAGGGAAGAGAAGGTCGGGGAAGGTCGGGGAAGGTCGGGGAAGGGAAGGGAAGGGAAGGGAAGGGAAGGGAAGGGAAGGGAAGGGAAGGGAAGGGAAGGGAAGGGAAGGGAAGGGAAGGGAAGGGAAGGGAAAGGAAGGGAAGGGAAGGGAAGGGAAGGGAAGGGAAGGGAAGGGAAGGGAAGGGAAGGGAAGGGAAGGGAAGGGAAGGGAAAGGAAGGGAAGGAGGGAAGGGAAGGGAAGGGAAGGGAAGGGAAGGGAAGGGAAGGGAAGGGTAAATCAGGGAAGGTCAGGGAATGGACGGTCAAAGAAGGTCAGGGAAGGCAAGGTCGGGAAGGTCAGCGAAGATCAAGGAAGGTCAAGGAAGGTCAGGTAAGGTCAAGGAAAGTCAGGGAAGGGGAAGGAAGGTCAGTGACGGGAAGGTCAGGGAAGGTCGGGGAAGGTCGGGGAAGGTCGGGGAAGGTCGGGGAAGTGAAGGGAAGGGAAGGGAAGGGAACGGAAGGGAAGGGAAGGGAAGGGAAGGGAAGGGAAGGGAAGGGAAGGGAAGGGAAGGGAAGGGAAGGGAAGGGAAGGGGGAAGGGAAGGGAAGGGAAGGGAAGGGAATGTAAGCTCAAGGAAGGTCAGGTAAGGTCAAGGAAGGTCAGTGACGGCAAAATCAGGGAAGGTCGGGGAAGGTCGGGGAATGTCGGGGAAGGACAGGGAAGGTCAGGTAAGGTCAAGGAAGGTCAGGGAAGGTCAAGGAATGTCAGTGACGGAAAGGTAGGGGAAGGTCGGGAAAGTGAAGGGAAGGGAAGGCAAGGGAAGGGAAGGGAAGGGAAGGGAAATCAGGGAAGGTCAGGGAATGGAAGGTCGGGGAACGTCAGGGAAGACGAGGTGGGGGAAGGTCAGGGAAGGTCAAGGAAGGTCAAGGAAGGTCAGATAAGGTCAAGGAAGGTCAGGTAAGGTCAAGGAAGGTCAGTGACGGGAAGGTCAGGGAAAGTCGGGGAAGATCGGGGAAGATCGGGGAAGGGAAGGGAAGGGAAGGGAAGGGAAGGGAAGGGAAGGGAAGGGAAGGGAAGGGAAGGGAAGGGAAGGGAAGGGAAGGGAAATCAGGAAGGTCAGGGAATGGAAGGTCAAAGAAGGTCAGGGAAGGCAAGGTCGGGGAAGGTCAGGGAAGGTCAAGGAAGGTCAAGGAAGGTCAGGTAAGGTCAAGGAAGGTCAGGGAAGGTGAAGGAAGCTCAGTGACGGGAAGGTCGGGGAAGGTCGGGGAAGGTCGGGGAAGGTCGGGGAAGGTCGGGGAAGGGAAGGGAAGGGAAGGGAAGGGAAGGGAAGGGAAGGGAAGGGAAGGGAAGGGAAGGGAAGGGAAGGGAAGGGAAGGGAAGGGAAGGGAAGGGCAGGTCGCTGAAGATCAAGGAAGGTCAGGGAAGGCCAGGGAACGGAAGGTCAAAGAAGGTCAGGGAAGGTCAAGGAAGGTCAGAGAAGGTCGGGAAAAGGAAGGCAAGGGAAGGTCGGGGAAGGGAAGGTCGGGGGCGGGAAGGGAAGGTCGGGGAAGGGAAGGTCGGGGGAGGGAAGGGAAGGTCGGGGAAGGGAAGGGAAGGTCGGGGAAGGTCGGGAAGGTCGGGGAAGGTCGGGGAAGGGAAGGGAAGGGAAGGAAGGGAAGGGAAGGGAAGGAAGGGAAGGGAAGGGAAGGGAAGGGAAGGGAAGGGAAGGGAAGGGAAGGGAAGGGAAGACCAAGGAAGGTCAGGGAAGGGAAGAGAATGGAAAGTCGGGGAAAGTCAGGGAAGGGAAGGGAAGGTCAGGGAAGGTCAAGGAAGGTCAAGGAAGTTCAGGGAAGGTCAAGGATGGTCAGGTAAGGTCAAGGAAGGTTAGTGACGGGAAGGTCAGGGAAGGTCGGGGAAGGTCGGGGAAGGTCGGCGAAGGGAAGGGAAGGGAAGGGAAGGGAAGGGAAGGGAAGGGAAGGGAAGGGAAATCAGGGAAGGTCAGGGAATGGAAGGTCGGGGAAGGTCAGGGAAGGCAAGGTCGGGGAAGGTCAGGGAAGGTCAAGGAAAGTCAAGGAAGGTCAGGTAAGGTCAATGAAGGTCAGGTAAGGTCAAGGAAGGTCAGTGACGGGAAGGTCAGGGAAAGTCTGGGAAGGTCGGGGAAGGGAAGGGAAGGTCGGGGAAGGGAAGGGAAGGGAAGGTCGGGGAAGGTCGGGGAAGGTCGGGGAAGGGAAGGGAAGGGAAGGGAAGGGAAGGGAAGGGAAGGGAAGGGAAGGGAAGGGAAGGGAAGGGAAGGGAAGGGAAGGGAAGGGAAGGGAAGAGAAGGGAAGGGAAGGGAAGGGAAGGGAAGGTCAGTGACTGGAAGGTCAGGGAAGGTCGGGGAAGTTCGGGGAAGGTCGTGGAAGGTCAGGGAAGGGAAGGGAAGGTCAGGGAAGGTCAAGGAAGGTCAAGGAAGGTCAGGTAGGGTCAAGGAAGGTCAGGGAAGGTTAAGGAAGGTCAGTGACGGGAATGTCGGGGAAGGTCAGGGAAGGGAAGGGACGGGAAGGGAAGGGAAGGGAAGGGAAGGGAAGGGAAGGGAAGGTCAAGGAAGGTCAAGGAAGGTCAGGTAAGGTCAAAGAAGGTCAGGTAAGGTTAAGGAAGTTCAAGGAAGGTCAAGGAAGGTCAAGAAGGTCAGGTAAGGTCAAGGAATGTAAGAGAAGTTCGAGGAAGTTCAAAGAAAGTCAGGTAAGGTCAAGGAAGGTCAGGTAAGGTCAAGGAAGGTCAGTGACGGGAAGGTCAGGGAAGGTCGGGGAAGTTCGGGGAAGGTCGGGGAAGGTCAGGGAAGGGAAGGGAAGGTCAGGGAAGGTCAAGGAAGGTCAAGGAAGGTCAGGTAAGGTCAAGGAAGGTTAGGGAAGGTCAAGCAATGTCAGTGACGGGAAGGTCGGGGAAGGTCGGGGAAGGGAAGGGAAGGTCGGGGAAGGTTGGGGAAGGTCGGGGAAGGGAAGAGAAGGGAAGGTCGGGGAAGGTCGGGGAAGGTCGGGGAAGGTCGGGGAAGGTCGGGGAAGGGAAGGGAAGGGAAGGGAAGGGAAGGGAAGGGAAGGGAAGGGAAGGGAAGGGAAGGGAAGGGAGGGGAAGGGAAGGGAAGGGAAGGGAAGGGAAATCAGGGAAGGTCAGGGAATGGACGGTCAAAGAAGGTCAGGGAAGGCAAGGTCGGGGAAGGTCAGGGAAGATCAAGGAAGGTCAAGGAAGGTCAGGTAACGTCAAGGAAGGTCAGGGAAGGGCAAGGAATTTCAGTGACGGGAAGGTCAGGGAAGGTCGGGGAAGGTTGGGGAAGGGAAGGGAAGGTCGGGGAAGGGAAGGGAAGGAAGGGAAGGGAAGGGAAGGGAAGGGAAGGGAAGGGAAGGGAAGGGAAGGGAAGGGAAGGGAAGGGAAGGGAAGGGAAGGGAAGGGAAGGGAAGGGGAAGGGAAGGGAAGGGAAGGAAAGTTCAAGGAAGGTCAGGTAAGGTCAAGGAAGGTCAGGGAAGGTTAAGGAAGGTCAGTGACGGGAAGGTCGGGGAAGGTCGGGGAATGGAAGGGACGGGAAGGGAAAGGAAGGGAAGGGAAGGTCAAAGAAGGTCAAGGAAGGTCAGGTAAGGTCAAAGAAGGTCAGGTAAGGTGAAAGAAGTTCAAGGAAGGTCAAGGAAGGTCAAGAAGGTCAGGTAAGCTCAAGGCATGTCAGAGAAGTTCGAGGAAGTTCAAGGAAGGTCAGGTAAGGTCAAGGAAGGTCAGGTAAGGTCAAGGAAGGTCAGTGACGGGAAGGTCAGGGAAGGTCGGGGAAGTTCGGGGAAGGTCGGGGAAGGTCAGGGAAGGGAAGGGAAGGTCAGGGAAGGTCAAGGAAGGTCAAGGAAGGTCAGGTAAGGTCAAGGAAGGTTAGGGAAGGTCAAGCAATGTCAGTGACGGGAAGGTCGGGGAAGGTCGGGGAAGGGAAGGGAAGGTCGGGGAAGGTTGGGGAAGGTCGGGGAAGGGAAGAGAAGGGAAGGTCGGGGAAGGTCGGGGAAGGTCGGGGAAGGTCGGGGAAGGTCGGGGAAGGGAAGGGAAGGGAAGGGAAGGGAAGGGAAGGGAAGGGAAGGGAAGGGAAGGGAAGGGAAGGGAAGGGAAGGGAAGGGAAGGGAAGGGAAGGGAAGGGAAGGGAAGGGAGGGGAAGGGAAGGGAAGGGAAGGGAAGGGAAATCAGGGAAGGTCAGGGAATGGACGGTCAAAGAAGGTCAGGGAAGGCAAGGTCGGGGAAGGTCAGGGAAGATCAAGGAAGGTCAAGGAAGGTCAGGTAACGTCAAGGAAGGTCAGGGAAGGGCAAGGAATTTCAGTGACGGGAAGGTCAGGGAAGGTCGGGGAAGGTTGGGGAAGGGAAGGGAAGGTCGGGGAAGGGAAGGGAAGGGAAGGGAAGGGAAGGGAAGGGAAGGGAAGGGAAGGGAAGGGAAGGGAAGGGAGGGGAAGGGAAGGGAAGGGAAGGGAAGGGAAATCAGGGAAGGTCAGGGAATGGACGGTCAAAGAAGGTCAGGGAAGGCAAGGTCGGGGAAGGTCAGGGAAGATCAAGGAAGGTCAAGGAAGGTCAGGTAACGTCAAGGAAGGTCAGGGAAGGGCAAGGAATTTCAGTGACGGGAAGGTCAGGGAAGGTCGGGGAAGGTTGGGGAAGGGAAGGGAAGGTCGGGGAAGGGAAGGGAAGGGAAGGGAAGGGAAGGGAAGGGAAGGGAAGGGAAGGGAAGGGAAGGGAAGGGAAGGGAAGGGAAGGGAAGGGAAGGGAAGGGAAGGGAAGGGAAGGGAAGGGAAGGAAAGTTCAAGGAAGGTCAGGTAAGGTCAAGGAAGGTCAGGGAAGGTTAAGGAAGGTCAGTGACGGGAAGGTCGGGGAAGGTCGGGGAATGGAAGGGACGGGAAGGGAAAGGAAGGGAAGGGAAGGTCAAAGAAGGTCAAGGAAGGTCAGGTAAGGTCAAAGAAGGTCAGGTAAGGTGAAAGAAGTTCAAGGAAGGTCAAGGAAGGTCAAGAAGGTCAGGTAAGCTCAAGGCATGTCAGAGAAGTTCGAGGAAGTTCAAGGAAGGTCAGGTAAGGTCAAGGAAGGTCAGGTAAGGTCAAGGAAGGTCAGTGACGGGAAGGTCAGGGAAGGTCGGGGAAGTTCGGGGAAGGTCGGGGAAGGTCAGGGAAGGGAAGGGAAGGTCAGGGAAGGTCAAGGAAGGTCAAGGAAGGTCAGGTAAGGTCAAGGAAGGTTAGGGAAGGTCAAGCAATGTCAGTGACGGGAAGGTCGGGGAAGGTCGGGGAAGGGAAGGGAAGGTCGGGGAAGGTTGGGGAAGGTCGGGGAAGGGAAGAGAAGGGAAGGTCGGGGAAGGTCGGGGAAGGTCGGGGAAGGTCGGGGAAGGTCGGGGAAGGGAAGGGAAGGGAAGGGAAGGGAAGGGAAGGGAAGGGAAGGGAAGGGAAGGGAAGGGAAGGGAAGGGAAGGGAAGGGAAGGGAAGGGAAGGGAGGGGAAGGGAAGGGAAGGGAAGGGAAGGGAAATCAGGGAAGGTCAGGGAATGGACGGTCAAAGAAGGTCAGGGAAGGCAAGGTCGGGGAAGGTCAGGGAAGATCAAGGAAGGTCAAGGAAGGTCAGGTAACGTCAAGGAAGGTCAGGGAAGGGCAAGGAATTTCAGTGACGGGAAGGTCAGGGAAGGTCGGGGAAGGTTGGGGAAGGGAAGGGAAGGTCGGGGAAGGGAAGGGAAGGGAAGGGAAGGGAAGGGAAGGGAAGGGAAGGGAAGGGAAGGGAAGGGAAGGGAAGGGAAGGGAAGGGAAGGGAAGGAAAGTTCAAGGAAGGTCAGGTAAGGTCAAGGAAGGTCAGGGAAGGTTAAGGAAGGTCAGTGACGGGAAGGTCGGGGAAGGTCGGGGAATGGAAGGGACGGGAAGGGAAAGGAAGGGAAGGGAAGGTCAAAGAAGGTCAAGGAAGGTCAGGTAAGGTCAAAGAAGGTCAGGTAAGGTGAAAGAAGTTCAAGGAAGGTCAAGGAAGGTCAAGAAGGTCAGGTAAGCTCAAGGCATGTCAGAGAAGTTCGAGGAAGTTCAAGGAAGGTCAGGTAAGGTCAAGGAAGGTCAGGTAAGGTCAAGGAAGGTCAGTGACGGGAAGGTCAGGGAAGGTCGGGGAAGTTCGGGGAAGGTCGGGGAAGGTCAGGGAAGGGAAGGGAAGGTCAGGGAAGGTCAAGGAAGGTCAAGGAAGGTCAGGTAAGGTCAAGGAAGGTTAGGGAAGGTCAAGCAAGGTCAGTGACGGGAAGGTCGGGGAAGGTCGGGGAAGGGAAGGGAAGGTCGGGGAAGGTCGGGAAGGTCGGGGAAGGGAAGAGAAGGGAAGGTCGGGGAAGGGAAGGGAAGGTCGGGGAAGGGAAGAGAAGGTCGGGGAAGGTCGGGGAAGGGAAGGGAAGGGAAGGGAAGGGAAGGGAAGGGAAGGGAAGGGAAGGGAAGGGAAGGGAAGGGAAGGGAAGGGAAGGGAAGGGAAAGGAAGGGAAGGGAAGGGAAGGGAAGGGAAGGGAAGGGAAGGGAAGGGAAGGGAAGGGAAGGGAAGGGAAGGGAAGGGAAAGGAAGGGAAGGGAAGGGAAGGGAAGGGAAGGGAAGGGAAGGGAAGGGAAGGGAAGGGAAGGGTAAATCAGGGAAGGTCAGGGAATGGACGGTCAAAGAAGGTCAGGGAAGGCAAGGTCGGGGAAGGTCAGCGAAGATCAAGGAAGGTCAAGGAAGGTCAGGTAAGGTCAAGGAAAGTCAGGGAAGGGGAAGGAAGGTCAGTGACGGGAAGGTCAGGGAAGGTCGGGGAAGGTCGGGGAAGGTCGGGGAAGGTCGGGGAAGTGAAGGGAAGGGAAGGGAAGGGAACGGAAGGGAAGGGAAGGGAAGGGAAGGGAAGGGAAGGGAAGGGAAGGGAAGGGAAGGGAAGGGAAGGGAAGGGAAGGGAAGGGAAGGGAAGGGAAGGGAATGTAAGCTCAAGGAAGGTCAGGTAAGGTCAAGGAAGGTCAGTGACGGCAAAATCAGGGAAGGTCGGGGAAGGTCGGGGAATGTCGGGGAAGGACAGGGAAGGTCAGGTAAGGTCAAGGAAGGTCAGGGAAGGTCAAGGAATGTCAGTGACGGAAAGGTAGGGGAAGGTCAGGAAAGTGAAGGGAAGGGAAGGCAAGGGAAGGGAAGGGAAGGGAAGGGAAATCAGGGAAGGTCAGGGAATGGAAGGTCGGGGAACGTCAGGGAAGACGAGGTGGGGGAAGGTCAGGGAAGGTCAAGGAAGGTCAAGGAAGGTCAGATAAGGTCAAGGAAGGTCAGGTAAGGTCAAGGAAGGTCAGTGACGGGAAGGTCAGGGAAAGTCGGGGAAGATCGGGGAAGATCGGGGAAGGGAAGGGAAGGGAAGGGAAGGGAAGGGAAGGGAAGGGAAGGGAAGGGAAGGGAAGGGAAGGGAAGGGAAGGGAAGGGAAGGGAAATCAGGGAAGGTCAGGGAATGGAAGGTCAAAGAAGGTCAGGGAAGGCAAGGTCGGGGAAGGTCAGGGAAGGTCAAGGAAGGTCAAGGAAGGTCAGGTAAGGTCAAGGAAGGTCAGGGAAGGTGAAGGAAGCTCAGTGACGGGAAGGTCGGGGAAGGTCGGGGAAGGTCGGGGAAGGTCGGGGAAGGGAAGGGAAGGGAAGGGAAGGGAAGGGAAGGGAAGGGAAGGGAAGGGAAGGGAAGGGAAGGGAAGGGAAGGGAAGGGAAGGGAAGGGAAGGGAAGGGAAGGGAAGGGAAGGGAAGGGAAGGGAAGGGAAGGGCAGGTCGCTGAAGATCAAGGAAGGTCAGGGAAGGCCAGGGAACGGAAGGTCAAAGAAGGTCAGGGAAGGTCAAGGAAGGTCAGAGAAGGTCGGGAAAAGGAAGGCAAGGGAAGGTCGGGGAAGGGAAGGTCGGGGGCGGGAAGGGAAGGTCGGGGAAGGGAAGGTCGGGGGAGGGAAGGGAAGGTCGGGGAAGGGAAGGGAAGGTCGGGGAAGGTCGGGGAAGGTCGGGGAAGGGAAGGGAAGGGAAGGGAAGGGAAGGGAAGGGAAGGGAAGGGAAGGGAAGGGAAGGGAAGGGAAGGGAAGGGAAGGGAAGGGAAGGGAAGACCAAGGAAGGTCAGGGAAGGGAAGAGAATGGAAAGTCGGGGAAAGTCAGGGAAGGGAAGGGAAGGTCAGGGAAGGTCAAGGAAGGTCAAGGAAGTTCAGGGAAGGTCAAGGATGGTCAGGTAAGGTCAAGGAAGGTTAGTGACGGGAAGGTCAGGGAAGGTCGGGGAAGGTCGGGGAAGGTCGGGGAAGGGAAGGGAAGGGAAGGGAAGGGAAGGGAAGGGAAGGGAAGGGAAGGGAAGGGAAGGGAAATCAGGGAAGGTCAGGGAATGGAAGGTCGGGGAAGGTCAGGGAAGGCAAGGTCGGGGAAGGTCAGGGAAGGTCAAGGAAAGTCAAGGAAGGTCAGGTAAGGTCAATGAAGGTCAGGTAAGGTCAAGGAAGGTCAGTGACGGGAAGGTCAGGGAAAGTCTGGGAAGGTCGGGGAAGGGAAGGGAAGGTCGGGGAAGGGAAGGGAAGGGAAGGTCGGGGAAGGTCGGGGAAGGTCGGGGAAGGGAAGGGAAGGGAAGAAGGGAAGGGAAGGGAAGGGAAGGGAAGGGAAGGGAAGGGAAGGGAAGGGAAGGGAAGGGAAGGGAAGGGAAGGGAAGGGAAGGGAAGAGAAGGGAAGGGAAGGGAAGGGAAGGGAAGGTCAGTGACTGGAAGGTCAGGGAAGGTCGGGGAAGTTCGGGGAAGGTCGTGGAAGGTCAGGGAAGGGAAGGGAAGGTCAGGGAAGGTCAAGGAAGGTCAAGGAAGGTCAGGTAGGGTCAAGGAAGGTCAGGTAAGGTCAAGGAAGGTCAGTGACAGGAAGGTCAGGGATGGTCGGGGAAGGTCGGGGAAGGTCGGGGAAGGGAAGGGAAGGGAAGGGAAGGGAAGGGAAGGGAAGGGAAGGGAAGGGAAGGGAAGGGAAGGGAAGGGAAGGGAAATCAGGGAAGGTCAGGGAATGGAAGGTCAAAGAAGGTCAGGGAAGGCAAGGTCGGGGAAGGTCAGGGAAGGTCAAGGAAGGTCAAGGAAGGTCACGTAAGGTCAAGGAATGTCAGGGAAGGTGAAGGAAGCTCAGTGACGGGAAGGTCGGTGAAGGGAAGGTCGGGGAAGGGAAGGGAAGGGAAGGGAAGGTCGGGGAAGGGAAGGGAAGGGAAGGGAAGGGAAGGGAAGGGAAGGGAAGGGAAGGGAAGGGAAGGGAAGGGAAGGGAAGGGAAGGGAAGGGAAGGGAAGGGAAGGGAAGGGAAGGGAAGGGAAGGGAAGGTCGCTGAAGATCAAGAAATGTCAGGGAAAGTCAGGGAAGGGAAGGTCAAAGAAGGTCAGGGAAGGTCAAGGAAGGTCACTGACGGGAAGGTCAGGGAAAGTCGGGGAAGGTCGGGGAAGGTCGGGGAAGGGAAGGGAAGGGAGGGGAAGGGAAGGGAAGGGAAGGGAAGGGAAGGGAAGGGAAGGGGAAGGGAAGGGAAGGGAAGGGAAGGGAAGGGAGAGAAGGAAGGGAAGGGAAGGGAAGGGAAGGGAAGGGAAGCTCAAGGAAGGTCAGTGACGGGAAGGTCAGGAAGGTCGGGGAAGGAAGGTAAGGTCGGGGAAGGTAGGGGAAGGTCGGGGAAGGGAAGAGAAGGGAAGGGAAGGGAAGGGAAGGAAGGGAAGGGAAGGGAAGGGAAGGGAAGGGAAGGGAAGGGAAGGGAAGGGAAGGGAAGGGAAGGGAAGGGAAGGGAAGGAAGGAAGGGAAGGGAAATCAGGGAAGGTCAGGTAATGGAAGGTCGGGGAAGGTCAGGGAAGGTAAGGTCGGGGAAGGTCAGGGAAGGTCATGGAAGGTCAAGGAAGGTCAGGGAAGGTCAAGGAAGGTGAGGTAAGGTCAAGGAAGGTCAGTGACGGGAAGGTCAGGGCAAGTCGGGGAAGGGCGGGGAAGGTCGGGGGAAGGTCGGGGAAGGGAAGGGAAGGGGAAGGGAAGGGAAGGGAAGGGAAGGGAAGGGAAAGGGAAGGGAAGGGAAGCACAAGGAAGGTCAGGTAAGGTCAAGGAAGGTCAGTGACGGGAAGTTCAGGGAAGGTCGGGGAAGGTCGGGGAAGGTCGGGGAATGTCAGGGAAGGGAAGGGAAGGTTAGGGAAGGTCAAGGAAGGTCAGTAACGGGAAGGTCAGGGAAGGTCGGGGAAGGTCAGGGAAGGGAAGGGAAGGTCGGGGAAGGTCGGGGAAGGGAAGGGAAGGGAAGGGAAGGGAAGGGAAGGGAAGGGAAGGGAAGCTCAAGGAAGGTCAGTTAAGGTCAAGGAAGGTCACTGACGGGAAGGTCAGGGAAGGTCGGGGAAGTTCGGGGAATGTCAGGGAAGGGAAGGGAAGCTCAGGGAAGGTCAGGGAAGGTCAAGGAAGGTCAGGTAACGTCAAGGAAGGTCAGGGAATGTCAAGGAAGGTCAGTGACGGGAAGGTAAGGGAAGGACGGGGAAGTTCGGAAAAGGTCGGGGAAGGGAAGGGAAGGGAAGGGAAGGGAAGGGAAGGGAAGGGAAGGGAAGGGAAGGGAAGCTCAAGGAAGGTCAGGTAAGGTCAAGGAAGGTCAGTGACGGCAAGGTCAGGGAAGGTCGGGGAAGGTCGGGGAAGTTCGGGGAATGTCAGGGAAGGGAAGGGAAGGTCAGGGAAGGTCAGGTAAGGTCAAGGAAGTTCAGGTAAGGTCAAGGAAGGTCAGTGACGGGAAGGTCAGGGAACGTCGGGAAAGTCGGGAAAGGTCGGGGAAGGGAAGGGAAGGGAAGGGAAGGGAAGGGAAGGGAAGGGAAGGGAAGGGAAGGGAAGGGAAATCAGGGAAGGTCAGGGAATGGAAGGTCAAAGAAGGTCAGGGAAGGCAAGGTCGGGGAAGGTCAGGTAAGGTCAAGGAAGGTGAAGGAAGGTCAGGGAAGGTGAAGGAAGCTCAGTGACGGGAAGGTCGGGGAAGGTCGGGGAAGGTCGGGGAAGGGAAGGGAAGGGAAGGGAAGGGAAGGGAAGGGAAGGGAAGGGAAGGGAAGGGAAGGGAAGGGAAGGGAAGGGAAGGGAAGGGAAGGGAAGGGAAGGGAAGGGAAGGGAAGGGAAGGGAAGGGAAGGGAAGGTCGCTGAAGATCAAGGAATGTCAGGGAAGGTCAGGGAAGGGAAGGTCTAAGAAGGTCAGGGAAGGTCAAGGAAGGTCACTGACGGGAAGGTCAGGGAAAGTCGGGGAAGGTCGGGGAAGGTCGGGGAAGGTCGGGGAAGGGAAGGGAAGGGAAGGGAAGGGAAGGGAAGGGAAGGGAAGGGAAGGGAAGGGAAGGGAAATCAGCGAAGGTCAGGGAATGGAAGGTCGGGGAAGGTCAGGGAAGGCAAGGTCGGGGAAGGTCAGGTAAGGTCAAGGAAGGTCAAGGAAGGTCAGGTAAGGTCAAGGAAGGTCAGTGACGGGAAGGTCAGGGAAAGTCGGGGAAGGTCGGGGAAGGTCGGGGAAGGGAAGGGAAGGGAAGGGAAGGGAAGGGAAGGGAAGGGAAGGGAAGGGAAGGGAAGGGAAGGGAAGGGAAGGGAAGGGAAGGGAAGGGAAATCAGGGAAGGTCAGGGAATGGAAGGTCAAAGAAGGTCAGGGAAGGCAAGGTCGCGGAAGGTCAGGAAAGGTCAAGGAAGGTCAAGGAAGGTCAGGTAAGGTCAAGGAAGGTCAGGGAAGGTCAAGGAATCTCAGTGACGGGAAGCTCAGGGAAGGTCGGGGAAGGTCGGGGAAGGTCGGGGATGGGAAGGGAAGGGAAGGTCAGGGAAGGTCAAGGAAGGCCAAGGAAGGTCAGGTAAGGTCAAGGAAGGTCAGGGAAGGTCAAGGAAGGTCAGTGACGGAAAGGTCGGGGATATTCCGGGAAGGGAAGGGAAGGTCAAGGAAGGTCAGCTAAGGTCAAGGAAGGTCAGTGACGGGAAGGTCAGGGAAAGTCGGGGAAGGTCGGGGAATGTCGGGGAAGGGAAGGCAAGGGAAGGGAAGGGAAGGGAGGGGAAGGGAAGGGAAGGGAAGGGAAGGGAAGGGAAGGGAAGGGAAATCAGGGAAGGTCAGGGAATGGAAGGTCAAAGAAGGTCAGGGAAGGCAAGGTCGGGGAAGGTCAGGGAAGGTCAAGGAAGGTCAAGGAAGGTCAGGTAAGGTCAAGGAAGGTCAGGGAAGGTGAAGGAAGCTCAGTGACGGAAAGGTCGGGGAAGGGAAGGGAAGGGATGGGAAGGGAAGGGAAGGGAAGGGAAGGGAAGGGAAGGGAAGGGAAGGGAAGGGAAGGGAAGGGAAGGGAAGGGAAGGGAAGGGAAGGGAAGGGAAGGGAAGGGAAGGGAAGGGAAGGGAAGGGAAGGGAAGGGAAGGGAAGGGAAGGGAAGGGAAGGGAAGGGAAGGTCGCTGAAGATCAAGGAATGTCAGGGAACGTCAGGGAAGGGAAGGTCAAAGAAGGTCAGGGAAGGTCAAGGAAGGTCACTGACGGGAAGGTCAGGGAAAGTCAGGGTAAGTCGGGGAAGGTCGGGGAAGGTCGGGGAAGGGAAGGGAAGGGAAGGGAAGGGAAGGGAAGGGAAGGGAAGGGAAGGGAAGGGAAGGGAAGGGAAGGGAAGGGAAGGGAAGGGAAGGGAAGGTCAAGGAAGGTCAGTGACGGGAAGGTCAGGGAAGGTCGGGGAAGGTCGGGGAAGGGAAGGGAAGGTTGGGGAAGGTCGGGGAAGGGAAGGGAAGGGAAGGGAAGGGAAGGGAAGGGAAGGGAAGGGAAGGGAAGCTCAAGGAAGGTCAGTTAAGGTCAAGGAAGGTCAGTGACGGGAAGGTCAGGGAAGGTCGGGGAATGTCGGGGAATGTCAGGGAAGGGAAGGGAAGCTCAGGGAAGGTCAGGGAAGGTCAAGGAAGGTCAGGAAAGGTCAAGGAAGGTCAGGGAAGGTCAAGGAAGGTCAGTGACGGGAAGGTAAGGGAAGGTCGGGGAAGTTCGGAAATGGTCGGGGAAGGGAAGGGAAGGGAAGGGAAGGGAAGGGAAGGGAAGGGAAGGGAAGGGAAGGGAAGCTCAAGGAAGGTCAGGTAAGGTCAAGGAAGGTCAGTGACGGGAAGGTCAGGGAAGGGAAGGGAAGGTCAGGGAAGGTCAAGGAAGGTCAGTGACGGGAAGGTCAGGGAAGGTCGGGGAAGGTCGGGGAAGGGAAGGGAAGGTCGGGGAAGGTCGGGGAAGGTCGGGGAAGGGAAGGGAAGGTCAGGGAAGGTCAAGGAAGGTCAAGGAAGGTCAGGTAAGGTCAAGGAAGGTTAGGGAAGGTCAAGCAAGGTCAGTGACGGGAAGGTCGGGGAAGGTCGGGGAAGGGATAGGAAGGTCGGGGAAGGTTGGGGAAGGTCGGGGAAGGGAAGAGAAGGGAAGGTCGGGGACGGTCGGGGAAGGTCGGGGAAGGTCGGGGAAGGTCGGGGAAGGTCGGGGAAGGGAAGGGAAGGGAAGGGAAGGGAGGGGAAGGGAAGGGAAGGGAAGGGAAGGGAAGGGAAGGGAAGGGAAGGGAAGGGAAGGGAAGGGAAGGGAAGGGAAGGGAAGGGAAGGGAAGGGAAGGGAAATCAGGGAAGGTCAGGGAATGGACGGTCAAAGAAGGTCAGGGAAGGCAAGGTCGGGGAAGGTCAGGGAAGATCAAGGAAGGTCAAGGAAGGTCAGGTAAGGTCAAGGAAGGTCAGGGAAGGGCAAGGAATTTCAGTGACGGGACGGTCAGGGAAGGTCGGGGAAGGTCGGGGAAGGGAAGGGAAGGGAAGGGAAGGGAAGGGAAGGGAAGGGAAGGGAAGGGAAGGGAAGGGAAGGGAAGGGAAGGGAAGGGAAGGGAAGATCAAGGAAGGTCAGGTAAGGTCAAGGAAGGTCAGTGACGGCAAGATCAGGGAAGGTCGGGGAAGTTCGGGGAAGGTCGGGGAATGTCAGGGAAGGGAAGGGAAGGTCAGGGAAGGTCAGGTAAGGTCAAGGATGTTCAGGTAAGGTCAAGGAAGGTCAGTGACGGGAAGGTCAGGGAAAGTCGGGAAAGTCGGGGAAGGTCGGGGAAGGGAAGGGAAGGTCGGGGAACGGAAGGGAAGGTCGGGGAAGGTCGGGGAAGGTCGGGGAAGGGAAGGGAAGGGAAGGGAAGGGAAGGGAAGGGAAGGGAAGGGAAGGGAAGGGAAGGGAAGGGAAATCAGCGAATGTCAGGGAATGGAAGGTCGGGGAAGGTCAGGGAAGGCAAGGTCGGGGAAGGTCAGGTAAGGTCAAGGAAGGTCAACGAAGGTCAGGTAAGGTCAAGGAAGGTCAGTGACGGGAAGGTCAGGGAAAGTCGGGGAAGGTCGGGGAAGGTCGGGGAAGGGAAGGGAAGGGAAGGGACGGGAAGGGAAGGGAAGGGAAGGGAAGGGAAGGGAAGGGAAGGGAAGGGAAGGGAAGGGAAGGGAAGGGAAGGGAAGGGAAGGGAAGGGAAGGGAAGGGAAGGGAAATCAGGGAAGGTCAGGGAATGGAAGGTCAAAGAAGGTCAGGGAAGGCAAGGTCGCGGAAGGTCAGGAAAGGTCAAGGAAGGTCAAGGAAGGTCAGGTAAGGTCAAGGAAGGTCAGGGAAGGTCAAGGAATCTCAGTGACGGGAAGCTCAGGGAAGGTCGGGGAAGGTCGGGGAAGGTCGGGGATGGGAAGGGAAGGGAAGGTCAGGGAAGGTCAAGGAAGGCCAAGGAAGGTCAGGTAAGGTCAAGGAAGGTCAGGGAAGGTCAAGGAAGGTCAGTGACGGAAAGGTCGGGGATATTCCGGGAAGGGAAGGGAAGGTCAAGGAAGGTCAGCTAACGTCAAGGAAGGTCAGTGACGGGAAGGTCAGGGAAAGTCGGGGAAGGTCGGGGAATGTCGGGGAAGGGAAGGGAAGGGAAGGGAAATCAGGGAAGGTCAGGGAATGGAAGGTCAAAGAAGGTCAGGGAAGGCAAGGTCGGGGAAGGTCAGGGAAGGTCAAGGAAGGTCAAGGAAGGTCAGGTAAGGTCAAGGAAGGTCAGGGAAGGTGAAGGAAGCTCAGTGACGGAAAGGTTGGGGAAGGGAAGGGAAGGGAAGGGAAGGGAAGGGAAGGGAAGGGAAGGGAAGGGAAGGGAAGGGAAGGGAAGGGAAGGGAAGGGAAGGGAAGGGAAGGGAAGGGAAGGGAAGGGAAGGGAAGGGAAGGGAAGGGAAGGTCGCTGAAGATCAAGGAATGTCACGGAACGTCAGGGAAGGGAAGGTGAAAGAAGGTCAGGGAAGGTCAAGGAAGGTCAGTGACGGGAAGGTCAGGGAAAGTCAGGGAAGGTCGGGGAAGGTCGGGGAAGGTCGGGGAAGGGAAGGGAAGGGAAGGGAAGGGAAGGGAAGGGAAGGGAAGGGAAGGGAAGGGAAGGGAAGGGAAGGGAAGGGAAGGGAAGCGAAGGGAAGGGAAGGGAAGGGAAGCTCAAGGAAGGTCAGTGACGGGAAGGTCAGGGAAGGTCGGGGAAGGGAAGGTAAGGTCGGGGAAGGTCGGGGAAGGTCGGGGAAGGTCGGGGAAGGGAAGGGAAGGGAAGGCAAGGGAAGGGAAGGGAAGGGAAGGGAACGGAAGGGAAGGGAAGGGAAGGGAAGGGAAGGGAAGGGAAGGGAAGGGAAGGGAAGGGAAGGGAAGGGAAATCAGGGAAGGTCAGGTAATGGAAGGTCGGGGAAGGGAAGGGAAGGTAAGGTCGGGGAAGGTCAGGGAAGGTCAAGGAAGGTCAAGGAAGGTCAGGTAAGGTCAAGGAAGGTCAGGTAAGGTCAAGAAAGGTCAGTGACAGGAAGGTCAGGGCAAGTCGGGGAAGGTCGGGGAAGGTCGGGGAAGGTCGGGGAAGGGAAGGGAAGGGACGGGAAGGGAAGGGAAGGGAAGGGAAGGGAAGGGAAGGGAAGCTCAAGGAAGGTCAGGTAAGGTCAAGGAAGGTCAGTGACGGGAAGGTCAGGGAAGGTCGGGGAAGGTCGGGGAAGGTCGGGGAAGGGAAGGGAAGGTTGGGGAAGGTCGGGGAAGGGAAGGGAAGGGAAGGGAAGGGAAGGGAAGGGAAGGGAAGGGAAGGGAAGGGAAGGGAAGGGAAGCTCAAGGAAGGTCAGTTAAGGTCAAGGAAGGTCAGTGACGGGAAGGTCAGGGAAGGTCGGGGAATGTCGGGGAATGTCAGGGAAGGGAAGGGAAGCTCAGGGAAGGTCAGGGAAGGTCAAGGAAGGTCAGGTAAGGTCAAGGAAGGTCAGGGAAGGTCAAGGAAGGTCAGTGACGGGAAGGTAAGGGAAGGTCGGGGAAGTTCGGAAAAGGTCGGGGAAGGTCAGGGAAGGTCGGGGAAGGTCGGGGAAGGTCGGGGAATGTCAGGGAAGGGAAGGGAAGGTCAGGGAAGGTCAAGGAAGGTCAGTGACGGGAAGGTCAGGGAAGGTCGGGGAAGGTCGGGGAAGGGAAGGGAAGGTCGGGGAAGGTCGGGGAAGGTCGGGGAAGGGAAGGGAAGGTCAGGGAAGGTCAAGGAAGGTCAAGGAAGGTCAGGTAAGGTCAAGGAAGGTTAGGGAAGGTCAAGCAAGGTCAGTGACGGGAAGGTCGGGGAAGGTCGGGGAAGGGAAGGGAAGGGAAGGGACGGGAAGGGAAGGGAAGGGAAGGGAAGGGAAGGGAAGGGAAGGGAAGGGAAGGGAAGGGAAGGGAAATCAGGTAAGGTCAGGGAATGGAAGGTCAAACAAGGTCAGGGAAGGCAAGGTCGGGGAAGGTCAGGGAAGGTCATGGAAGGTCAAGGAAGGTCAGGTAAGGTCAAGGAAGGTCAGGGAAGGTGAGGGAAGCTCAGTGACGGGAAGTTCAGGGAAGGTCGGGGAAGGTCGGGGAAGGTCGGGGAAGGGAAGGGAAGGGAAGGGAGTGGAAGGGAAGGGAAGGGAAGGGAAGGGAAGGGAAGGGAAGGGAAGGGAAGGGAAGGGAAGGGAAGGGAAGGGAAGGGAAGGGAAGGGAAGGGAAGGGAAGGGAAGGGAAGGGAAGAAGGGAAGGGAAGGGAAGGGAAGTGAAGGGAAGGGTAGGGAAGAAGGGAAGGAGGGAAGGGAAGGGAAGGGAAGGGAAGGGAAGGGAAGGGAAGGGAAATCAGGGAAGGTCAGGGAATGGAAGGTCAAAGAAGGTCAGGGAAGGCAAGGTCGGGGAAGGTGAGGGAAGGTCAAGGAAGGTCACTGACAGGAAGGTCAGGGAAAGTCGGGGAAGGTCGGGGAAGGTCGGGGAAGGGAAGGGAAGGGAAGGGAAGGGAAGGGAAGGGAAGGGAAGGGAAGGGAAGGGAAGGGAAGGGAAGGGAAGGGAAGGGAAGGGAAGGGAAGGGAAGGGAAGGGAAGGGGAGGGAAGGGAAGGGAAGGGAAGGGAAGGTAAGCTCAAGGAAGGTCAAGGAAGGTCAGTGACGGGAAGGTCAGGGAAGGTCGGGGAAGTTCGGGGAAGGTCGGGGAAGGTCAGGGAAGGGAAGGGAAGGTCAGGGAAGATCAAGGAAGTTCAAGGAAGGTCAGGTAACGTCAAGGAAGTTCAGGGAAGGTCAAGGAAGGTCAGTGACGGGAAGGTCGGGGAAGGTCGGGGAAGGGAAGGGAAGGTCGGGGAAGGTCGGGGAAGGTCGGGGAAGGGAAGAGAAGGGAAGGCAAGGGAAGGGAAGGGAAGGGAAATCAGGGAACGTCAGGGAATGGAAGGTCGGGGAAGGTCAGGGAAGGCAAGGTCGGGGAAGTTCGGGGAAGGGAAGGGAAGGTCAAGGAAGGTCAGGTAAGGTCAAGGAAGGTCAGGTAAGGTCAAGGAAGGTCAGTGACGGGAAGGTCAGGGAAGGTCGGGGAAGGTCAGGGAAGGCAAGTTCGGGGAAGGTCAGGGAAGGTCAAGGAAGGTCAAGGAAGGTCAGGTAAGGTCAAAGAAGGTCAGGGAAGGTCAAGGAAGGTCAGTGACGGGAAGGTCAGGGAAGGTCGGGGAAGGTCGGGGAAGGGAAGGGAAGAGAAGGGAAGGGAAGGGAAGGGAAGGGAAGGGAAGGGAAGGGAAGGGAAGGGAAGGGAAGGGAAGGGAAGGGAAGGGAAGGGAAGGGAAGGGAAGGGAAGGGAAGGGAAGGGAAGGGAAGGGAAGGGAAAGGAAGAGAAGGGAAGGGAAGGTCAAGGAAGGTCAGTGACTGGAAGGTCAGGGAAGGTCGGGGAAGTTCGGGGAAGGTCGTGGAAGGTCAGGGAAGGGAAGGGAAGGTCAGCGAAGGTCAAGGAAGGTCAAGGAAGGTCAGGTAAGGTCAAGGAAGGTCAGGTAAGGTCAAGGAAGGTCAGTGACGGGAAGGTCAGGGATGGTCGGGGAAGGTCGGGGAAGGGAAGGGAAGGGAAGGGAAGGGAAGGGAAGGGAAGGGAAGGGAAGGGAAGGGAAGGGAAGGGAAATCAGGTAAGGTCAGGGAATGGAAGGTCAAACAAGGTCAGGGAAGGCAAGGTCGGGGAAGGTCAGGGAAGGTCAAGGAAGGTCAAGGAAGGTCAGGTAAGGTCAAGGAAAGTCAGGGAAGGTGAGGGAAGCTCAGTGACGGGAAGTTCAGGGAAGGTCGGGGAAGGTCGGGGAAGGTCAGGGAAGGGAAGGGAAGGGAAGGGAAGGGAAGGGAAGGGAAGGGAAGGGAAGGGAAGGGAAGGGAAGGGAAATCAGGGAAGGTCAGGGAATGGAAGGTCAAAGAAGGTCAGGGAAGGCAAGGTCGGGGAAGGTGAGGGAAGGTCAAGGAAGGTCACTGACGGGAAGGTCAGGGAAAGTCGGGGAAGGTCGGGGAAGGGAAGGGAAGGGAAGGGAAGGGAAGGGAAGGGAAGGGAAGGGAAGGGAAGGGAAGGGAAGGGAAATCAGGGAAGGTCAGGGAATGGAAGGTCAAAGAAGGTCAGGGAAGGCAAGGTCGGGGAAGGTGACGGAAGGTCAAGGAAGGTCACTGACGGGAAGGTCAGGGAAAGTCGGGGAAGGTCGGGGAAGGGAAGGGAAGGGAAGGGAAGAGAAGGGAAGGGAAGGGAAGGGAAGGGAAGGGAAGGGAAGGGAAGGGAAGGGAAGGGAAGGGAAGGGAAGGGAAGGTAAGCTCAAGGAAGGTTAGGTAAGGTCAAGGAAGGTCAGTGACGGGAAGGTCAGGGAAGGTCGGGGAAGGTCTTGGAAGGTCGGGGAATGTCAGGGAAGGGAAGGTCAGGGAAGGTCAGGGAAGGTCAAGGAAGGTCAGTGACGGGAAGGTCAGGGAAGGTCGGGGAAGGTCGGGGAAGGGAAGGGAAGGGAAGGGAAGGGAAGGGAAGGGAAGGGAAGGGAAGGGAAGGGAAGGGAAGGGAAGGGAAGGGAAGGGAAGGGAAGGGAAGGGAAGGGAAGGGAAGGGAAGGGAAGGGGAGGGAAGGGAAGGGAAGGGAAGGGAAGGTAAGCTCAAGGAAGGTCAAGGAAGGTCAGTGACGGGAAGGTCAGGGAAGGTCGGGGAAGTTCGGGGAAGGTCGGGGAAGGTCAGGGAAGGGAAGGGAAGGTCAGGGAAGATCAAGGAAGTTCAAGGAAGGTCAGGTAACGTCAAGGAAGGTCAGGGAAGGTCAAGGAAGGTCAGTGACGGGAAGGTCGGGGAAGGTCGGGGAAGGGAAGGGAAGGTCGGGGAAGGTCGGGGAAGGTCGGGGAAGGGAAGAGAAGGGAAGGCAAGGGAAGGGAAGGGAAGGGAAATCAGGGAACGTCAGGGAATGGAAGGTCGGGGAAGGTCAGGGAAGGCAAGGTCGGGGAAGTTCGGGGAAGGGAAGGGAAGGTCAAGGAAGGTCAGGTAAGGTCAAGGAAGGTCAGGTAAGGTCAAGGAAGGTCAGTGACGGGAAGGTCAGGGAAGGTCGGGGAAGGTCAGGGAAGGCAAGTTCGGGGAAGGTCAGGGAAGGTCAAGGAAGGTCAAGGAAGGTCAGGTAAGGTCAAAGAAGGTCAGGGAAGGTCAAGGAAGGTCAGTGACGGGAAGGTCAGGGAAGGTCGGGGAAGGTCGGGGAAGGTCGGGGAAGGGAAGGGAAGAGAAGGGAAGGGAAGGGAAGGGAAGGGAAGGGAAGGGAAGGGAAGGGAAGGGAAGGGAAGGGAAGGGAAGGGAAGGGAAGGGAAGGGAAGGGAAGGGAAGGGAAGGGAAGGGAAGGGAAGGGAAGGGAAGGGAAGGGAAGGGAAGGGAAGGGAAAGGAAGAGAAGGGAAGGGAAGGTCAAGGAAGGTCAGTGACTGGAAGGTCAGGGAAGGTCGGGGAAGTTCGGGGAAGGTCGTGGAAGGTCAGGGAAGGGAAGGGAAGGTCAGCGAAGGTCAAGGAAGGTCAAGGAAGGTCAGGTAAGGTCAAGGAAGGTCAGGTAAGGTCAAGGAAGGTCAGTGACGGGAAGGTCAGGGATGGTCGGGGAAGGTCGGGGAAGGGAAGGGAAGGGAAGGGAAGGGAAGGGAAGGGAAGGGAAGGGAAGGGAAGGGAAGGGAAGGGAAATCAGGTAAGGTCAGGGAATGGAAGGTCAAACAAGGTCAGGGAAGGCAAGGTCGGGGAAGGTCAGGGAAGGTCAAGGAAGGTCAAGGAAGGTCAGGTAAGGTCAAGGAAAGTCAGGGAAGGTGAGGGAAGCTCAGTGACGGGAAGTTCAGGGAAGGTCGGGGAAGGTCGGGGAAGGTCAGGGAAGGGAAGGGAAGGGAAGGGAAGGGAAGGGAAGGGAAGGGAAGGGAAGGGAAGGGAAGGGAAGGGAAGGGAAATCAGGGAAGGTCAGGGAATGGAAGGTCAAAGAAGGTCAGGGAAGGCAAGGTCGGGGAAGGTGAGGGAAGGTCAAGGAAGGTCACTGACGGGAAGGTCAGGGAAAGTCGGGGAAGGTCGGGGAAGGGAAGGGAAGGGAAGGGAAGGGAAGGGAAGGGAAGGGAAGGGAAGGGAAGGGAAGGGAAATCAGGGAAGGTCAGGGAATGGAAGGTCAAAGAAGGTCAGGGAAGGCAAGGTCGGGGAAGGTGACGGAAGGTCAAGGAAGGTCACTGACGGGAAGGTCAGGGAAAGTCGGGGAAGGTCGGGGAAGGGAAGGGAAGGGAAGGGAAGAGAAGGGAAGGGAAGGGAAGGGAAGGGAAGGGAAGGGAAGGGAAGGGAAGGGAAGGGAAGGGAAGGGAAGGGAAGGGAAGGGAAGGGAAGGTAAGCTCAAGGAAGGTTAGGTAAGGTCAAGGAAGGTCAGTGACGGGAAGGTCAGGGAAGGTCGGGGAAGGTCTTGGAAGGTCGGGGAATGTCAGGGAAGGGAAGGTCAGGGAAGGTCAGGGAAGGTCAAGGAAGGTCAGTGACGGGAAGGTCAGGGAAGGTCGGGGAAGGTCGGGGAAGGGAAGGGAAGGTCGGGGAAGGTCGGGGAATGTCGGGGAAGGTCGGGGAAGGGAAGGGAAGGGAAGGGAAGGGAAGGGAAGGGAAGGGAAGGGAAGGGAAGGGAAGGGAAGGGAAGGGAAGCTCAAGGAAGGTCATGTGAGGTCAAGGAAGGTCAGTGACGGGAAGGTCAGGGAAGGTCGGGGAAGGTCGGGGAAGGTCGGGGAAGGACAGGGAAGGGAAGGGAAGGGAAGGTCATGGAAGGTCAAGGAACCTCAAAGAAGGTCAGGTAAGGTCAAGGAAGGTCAGGGAAAGCCAAGGAAGCTCAGTGACGGGAACGTCAGGGAAGGTCGGGGAAGGTCGGGGAAGGTCGGGGAAGGGAAGGGAAGGGAAGGGAAGGTCAGGGAAGGTCAAGGAAGGCCAAGGAAGGTCAGATAAGGTCAAGGAAGGTCAGGGAAGGTCAAGGAAGGTCAGTGACGGAAAGGTCGGGGATATTCGGGGAAGGGAAGGGAAGGTCAAGGAAGGTCAGGTAAGCTCAAGGAAGGTCAGTGACCGGAAGGTCAGGGAAAGTCGGGGAAGGTCGGGGAAGGTCGGGGAAGGGAAGGGAAGGGAAGGGAAGGGAAGGGAAGGGAAGGGAAGGGAAGGGAAGGAAAATCAGGTAAGGTCAGGGAATGGAAGGTCAAACAAGGTCAGGGAAGGCAAGGTCGGGGAAGGTCAGGGAAGGTCAAGGAAGGTCAAGGAAGGTCAGGGAAGGTGAGGGAAGCTCAGTGACGGGAAGTTCAGGGAAGGTCGGGGAAGGTCGGGGAAGGTCGGGGAAGGGAAGGGAAGGGAAGGGAAGGGAAGGGAAGGGAAGGGAAGGTCAGGGAAGGGAAGGGAAGGTCAGGGAAGGTCAAGGAAGGTCAAGGAAGGTCAGGTAAGGTCAAGGAAGGTCAGGGAAGGTCAAGGAAGGTCAGTGACGGGAAGGTCAGGGATGGTCGGGGAAGGTCGGGGAAGGGAAGGGAAGGGAAGGGAAGGGAAGGGAAGGGAAGGGAAGGGAAGGGAAGGGAAGGGAAGGGAAGGGAAGGGAAGGGAAGGGAAATCAGGTAAGGTCAGGGAATGGAAGGTCAAACAAGGTCAGGGAAGGCAAGGTCGGGGAAGGTCAGGGAAGGTCAAGGAAGGTCAAGGAAGGTCAGGTAAGGTCAAGGAAGGTCAGGGAAGGTGAGGGAAGCTCAGTGACGGGAAGTTCAGGGAAGGTCGGGGAAGGTCGGGGAAGGTCAGGGAAGGGAAGGGAAGGGAAGGGAAGGGAAGGGAAGGGAAGGGAAGGGAAATCAGGGAAGGTCAGGGAATGGAAGGTCAAAGAAGGTCAGGGAAGGCAAGGTCGGGGAAGGTGAGGGAAGGTCAAGGAAGGTCACTGACGGGAAGGTCAGGGAAAGTCGGGGAAGGTCGGGGAAGGGAAGGGAAGGGAAGGGAAGGGAAGGGAAGGGAAGGGAAGGGAAGGGAAGGGAAATCAGGGAAGGTCAGGGAATGGAAGGTCAAAGAAGGTCAGGGAAGGCAAGGTCGGGGAAGGTGAGGGAAGGTCAAGGAAGGTCACTGACGGGAAGGTCAGGGAAAGTCGGGGAAGGTCGGGGAAGGTCGGGGAAGGGAAGGGAAGGGAAGGGAAGGGAAGGGAAGGGAAGGGAAGGTAAGCTCAAGGAAGGTCAAGGAAGGTCAGTGACGGGAAGGTCAGGGAAGGTCGGGGAAGTTCGGGGAAGGTCGGGGAAGGTCAGGGAAGGGAAGGGAAGGTCAGGGAAGGTCAAGGAAGTTCAAGGAAGGTCAGGTAACGTCAAGGAAGGTCAGGGAAGGTCAAGGAAGGTCAGTGACGGGAAGGTCGGGGAAGGTCGGGGAAGGGAAGGGAAGGTCGGGGAAGGTCGGGGAAGGTCGGGGAAGGGAAGAGAAGGGAAGGCAAGGGAAGGGAAGGGAAGGGAAATCAGGGAACGTCAGGGAATGGAAGGTCGGGGAAGGTCAGGGAAGGCAAGGTCGGGGAAGTTCGGGGAAGGGAAGGGAAGGTCAAGGAAGGTCAGGTGAGGTCAAGGAAGGTCAGTGACGGAAGGTCAGGGAACGTCGGGGAAGGTCGGGGAAGGTAAGGTAAGGTAAGGTAAGGGAAGGGAAGGGAAGGAAACGGAAGGTCAAGGAAGTTCAAGTAAGGTCAAGGAAGGTCAGGTAAGGTCAAGGAAGGTCAGTGACGGGAAGGTCAGGGAAGGTCGGGGAAGGTCGGGGAAGGTCGGGGAAGGTCGGGGAAGGGAAGGGAAGGGAAGGGAAGGGAAGGGAAGGGAAGGGAAGGGAAGGGAAGGGAAGGGAAGGGAAGGGAAGGGAAGGGAAGGGAAGGGAAGGGAAGGGAAGGGAAGGGAAGGGAAGGGAAGGGAAGGGCAGGTCGCTGAAGATCAAGGAACGTCAGGGAAGGCCAGGGAAGGGAAGGTCAAAGAAGGTCAGGGAAGGTCAAGGAATGTCAGAGAAGGTCGGGAAAAGGAAGGCAAGGGAAGGTCGGGGAAGGGAACGTCGGGGGAGGGAAGGGAAGGTCGGGGAAGGGAAGGTCGGGGGAGGGAAGGGAAGGTCGGGGAAGGGAAGGGAAGGTCGGGGAAGGGAAGGGAAGGTCGGGGAAGGTCGGGAAAGGGAAGGGAAGGTCGGGGAAGGGAAGGGAAGGGAATGGAAGGGAAGGGAAGGGAAGGGAAGGGAAGGGAAGGGAAGGGAAGCTCAAGGAAGGTCAGGGAATGTCAGGGAAGGTCAGTGACGGGAAGAGAAGGGAAGGGAAGGGAAGGGAATGGAAGGGAAGGGAAGGGAAGGGAAGGAAAGGGAAGGGAAGTGAAGGGAAGGGAAGGGAAGGGAAGGGAAGGGAAGGGAAGGGAAGGGAAGGGTAGGGAAGACCAAGGAAGGTCAGGGAAGGGAAGAGAATGGAAAGTCGGGGAAAGTCAGGGAAGGGAAGGGAAGGCCAGGGAAGGTCAAGGAAGGTCAAGGAAGGTCAGGGAAGGTCAAGGATGGTCAGGGAATGTCAAGGAAGGTTAGTGACGGGAAGGTCAGGGAAGGTTGGGGAAGGTCGGGGAAGGTCGGGGAAGGGAAGGTCGGGGGAGGGAAGGGAAGGTCGGGGAAGGGAAGGGAAGGTCGGGGAAGGGAAGGGAAGGTCGGGGAAGGTCGGGAAAGGGAAGGGAAGGTCGGGGAAGGGAAGGGAAGGGAATGGAAGGGAAGGGAAGGGAAGGGAAGGGAAGGGAAGGGAAGGGAAGCTCAAGGAAGGTCAGGGAATGTCAGGGAAGGTCAGTGACGGGAAGAGAAGGGAAGGGAAGGGAAGGGAATGGAAGGGAAGGGAAGGGAAGGGAAGGAAAGGGAAGGGAAGGGAAGGGAAGGGAAGGGAAGGGAAGGGAAGGGAAGGGAAGGGAAGGGAAGGGAAGGGAAGGGAAGACCAAGGAAGGTCAGGGAAGGGAAGAGAATGGAAAGTCGGGGAAAGTCAGGGAAGGGAAGGGAAGGCCAGGGAAGGTCAAGGAAGGTCAAGGAAGGTCAGGGAAGGTCAAGGATGGTCAGGGAATGTCAAGGAAGGTTAGTGACGGGAAGGTCAGGGAAGGTTGGGGAAGGTCGGGGAAGGTCGGGGAAGGGAAGGTAAGGGAAGGGAAGGGAAGGGAACGGAAGGGAAGGGAAGCTCAAGGAAGGTCAGGTAAGGTCAGTGACGGGAAGATCAGGGAAGGTCGGGGAAGGTCGGGGAAGGTCGGGGAAGGTCAGGGAAGGGAAGGGAAGGTCAGGGAAGGTCAAGGAAGTTCAAGGAAGGTCAGGTAAGGTCAAGGAAGGTCAGGGAAGGTCAAGGAAGGTCAGTGACGGGAAGGTCGGGGAAGGTCGGGGAAGGGAAGGGAAGCTCGGGGAAGGTCGGGGAAGGTCGGGGAAGGGAAGGGAAGGGAAGGGAAGGGAAGGGAAGGGAAGGGAAGGGAAGGGAAGGGAAGGGAAGGGAAGGGAAGGGAAGGGAAGGGAAGGGAAGGGAAGGAAAGGGAAGGGAAATCAGGGAAGGTCAGGGAATGGAAGGTCAAAGAAGGTCAGGGAAGGCAAGGTCGGGGAAGGTCAGGGAAGGTCAAGGAAGGTCAAGGAAGGTCAGGTAACGTCAAGGAAGGTCAGGGAAGGTGAAGGAAGCTCAGTGACGGGAAGGTCAGGGAAGGTCGGGGAAGGGAAGGGAAGGTCGGGGAAGGGAAGGGAAGGGAAGGGAAGGGAAGGGAAGGGAAGGGAAGGGAAGGGAAGGGAAGGGAAGGGAAGGGAAGGGAAGGGAAGGGAAGGGAAGGGAAGGGAAGGGAAGGGAAGGGAAGGGAAGGGAAGGGAAGGGAAGGGAAGGTCGCTGAAGATCAAGGAAGGTCAGGGAAGGTCAGGGAAGGGAAAGTCAAAGAAGGTCAGGGAAGGTCAAGGAAGGTCACTGACGGGAAGGTCAGGGAAAGTCGGGGAAGGTCGGGGAAGGTCGGGGAAGGGAAGGGAAGGGAAGGGAAGGGAAGGGAAGGGAAGGGGAAGGGAAATCAGGTAAGGTCAGGGAATGGAAGGTCAAACAAGGTCAGGGAAGGCAAGGTCGGGGAAGGTCAGGGAAGGTCATGGAAGGTCAAGGAAGGTCAGGTAAGGTCAAGGAAGGTCAGGGAAGGTGAGGGAAGCTCAGTGACGGGAAGTTCAGGGAAGGTCGGGGAAGGTCGGGGAAGGTCGGGGAAGGGAAGGGAAGGGAAGGGAAGGAGTGGAAGGGAAGGGAAGGGAAGGGAAGGGAAGGGAAGGGAAGGGAAGGGAAGGGAAGGGAAGGGAAGGGAAGGGAAGGGAAGGGAAGGGAAGGGAAGGGAAGGGAAGGGAAGGGAAGGGAAGAAGGGAAGGGAAGGGAAGGGAAGTGAAGGGAAGGGTAGGGAAGAAGGGAAGGGAAGGGAAGGGAAGGGAAGGGAAGGGAAGGGAAGGGAAGGGAAGGGAAGGGAAGGGAAATCAGGGAAGGTCAGGGAATGGAAGGTCAAAGAAGGTCAGGGAAGGCAAGGTCGGGGAAGGTGAGGGAAGGTCAAGGAAGGTCACTGACAGGAAGGTCAGGGAAAGTCGGGGAAGGTCGGGGAAGGTCGGGGAAGGTCGGGGAAGGGAAGGGAAGGGAAGGGAAGGGAAGGGAAGGGAAGGGAAGGGAAGGGAAGGGAAGGGAAGGGAAGGGAAGGGAAGGGAAGGGGAGGGAAGGGAAGGGAAGGGAAGGGAAGGTAAGCTCAAGGAAGGTCAAGGAAGGTCAGTGACGGGAAGGTCAGGGAAGGTCGGGGAAGTTCGGGGAAGGTCGGGGAAGGTCAGGGAAGGGAAGGGAAGGTCAGGGAAGATCAAGGAAGTTCAAGGAAGGTCAGGTAACGTCAAGGAAGGTCAGGGAAGGTCAAGGAAGGTCAGTGACGGGAAGGTCGGGGAAGGTCGGGGAAGGGAAGGGAAGGTCGGGGAAGGTCGGGGAAGGTCGGGGAAGGGAAGAGAAGGGAAGGCAAGGGAAGGGAAGGGAAGGGAAATCAGGGAATGTCAGGGAAGGCAAGGTCGGGGAAGTTCGGGGAAGGGAAGGGAAGGGAAGGGAAGGTCAGGGAAGGTCAAGGAAGGTCAGGTAAGGTCAAGGAAGGTCAGTGACGGGAAGGTCAGGGAAGGTCGGGGAAGGTCAGGGAAGGCAAGGTCGGGGGAAGGTCAGGGAAGGTCAAGGAAGGTCAAGGAAGGTCAGGGAAGGTGAGGGAAGCTCAGTGACGGGAAGTTCAGGGAAGGTCGGGGAAGGTCGGGGAAGGTCGGGGAAGGGAAGGGAAGGGAAGGGAAGGGAAGGGAAGGGAAGGTCAGGGAAGGGAAGGGAAGGTCAGGGAAGGTCAAGGAAGGTCAAGGAAGGTCAGGTAAGGTCAAGGAAGGTCAGGGAAGTTCAAGGAAGGTCAGTGACGGGAAGGTCAGGGATGGTCGGGGAAGGTCGGGGAAGGGAAGGGAAGGGAAGGGAAGGGAAGGGAAGGGAAGGGAAGGGAAGGGAAGGGAAGGTAAGCTCAAGGAAGGTCAAGGAAGGTCAGTGACGGGAAGGTCAGGGAAGGTCGGGGAAGTTCGGGGAAGGTCGGGGAAGGTCAGGGAAGGGAAGGGAAGGTCAGGGAAGGTCAAGGAAGTTCAAGGAAGGTCAGGTAACGTCAAGGAAGGTCAGGGAAGGTCAAGGAAGGTCAGTGACGGGAAGGTCGGGGAAGGTCGGGGAAGGGAAGGGAAGTGAAGGTCGGGGAAGGTCGGGGAAGGTCGGGGAAGGGAAGAGAAGGGAAGGCAAGGGAAGGGAAGGGAAGGGAAATCAGGGAACGTCAGGGAATGGAAGGTCGGGGAAGGTCAGGGAAGGCAAGGTCGGGGAAGTTCGGGGAAGGGAAGGGAAGGTCAAGGAAGGTCAGGTGAGGTCAAGGAAGGTCAGTGACGGAAGGTCAGGGAACGTCGGGGAAGGTCGGGGAAGGTAAGGTAAGGTAAGGTAAGGGAAGGGAAGGGAAGGAAACGGAAGGTCAAGGAAGTTCAAGTAAGGTCAAGGAAGGTCAGGTAAGGTCAAGGAAGGTCAGTGACGGGAAGGTCAGGGAAGGTCGGGGAAGGTCAGGGAAGGCAAGTTCAGGGAAGGTCAGGGAAGGTCAAGGAAGGTCAAGGAAGGTCAGGTAAGGTCAAAGAAGGTCAGGGAAGGTCAAGGAAGGTCAGTGACGGGAAGGTCAGGGAAGGTCGGGGAAGGTCGGGGAAGGTCGGGGAAGGGAAGGGAAGGGAAGAGAAGGGAAGGGAAGGGAAGGGAAGGGAAGGGAAGGGAAGGGAAGGGAAGGGAAGGGAAGGGAAGGGAAGGGAAGGGAAGGGAAGGGAAGGGAAGGGAAGGGAAGGGAAGGGCAGGTCGCTGAAGATCAAGGAACGTCAGGGAAGGCCAGGGAAGGGAAGGTCAAAGAAGGTCAGGGAAGGTCAAGGAATGTCAGAGAAGGTCGGGAAAAGGAAGGCAAGGGAAGGTCGGGGAAGGGAACGTCGGGGGAGGGAAGGGAAGGTCGGGGAAGGGAAGGTCGGGGGAGGGAAGGGAAGGTCGGGGAATGGAAGGGAAGGTCGGGGACGGGAAGGGAAGGTCGGGGAAGGTCGGGGAAGGGAAGGGAAGGTCGGGGAAGGGAAGGGAAGGGAAGGGAATGGAAGGGAAGGGAAGGGAAGGGAAGGGAAGGGAAGGGAAGGGAAGGGAAGCTCAAGGAAGGTCAGGGAATGTCAGGGAAGGTCAGTGACGGGAAGAGAAGGGAAGGGAAGGGAAGGGAATGGAAGGGAAGGGAAGGGAAGGGAAGGAAAGGGAAGGGAAGGGAAGGGAAGGGAAGGGAAGGGAAGGGAAGGGAAGGGAAGGGAAGACCAAGGAAGGTCAGGGAAGGGAAGAGAATGGAAAGTCGGGGAAAGTCAGGGAAGGGAAGGGAAGGCCAGGGAAGGTCAAGGAAGGTCAAGGAAGGTCAGGGAAGGTCAAGGATGGTCAGGGAATGTCAAGGAAGGTTAGTGACGGGAAGGTCAGGGAAGGTTGGGGAAGGTCGGGGAAGGTCGGGGAAGGGAAGGTAAGGGAAGGGAAGGGAAGGGAACGGAAGGGAAGGGAAGCTCAAGGAAGGTCAGGTAAGGTCAGTGACGGGAAGATCAGGGAAGGTCGGGGAAGGTCGGGGAAGGTCGGGGAAGGTCAGGGAAGGGAAGGGAAGGTCAGGGAAGGTCAAGGAAGTTCAAGGAAGGTCAGGTAAGGTCAAGGAAGGTCAGGGAAGGTCAAGGAAGGTCAGTGACGGGAAGGTCGGGGAAGGTCGGGGAAGGGAAGGGAAGCTCGGGGAAGGTCGGGGAAGGTCGGGGAAGGTCGGGGAAGGGAAGGGAAGGGAAGGGAAGGGAAGGGAAGGGAAGGGAAGGGAAGGGAAGGGAAATCAGGGAAGGTCAGGGAATGGAAGGTCAAAGAAGGTCAGGGAAGGCAAGGTCGGGGAAGGTCAGGGAAGGTCAAGGAAGGTCAAGGAAGGTCAGGTAACGTCAAGGAAGGTCAGGGAAGGTGAAGGAAGCTCAGTGACGGGAAGGTCAGGGAAGGTCGGGGAAGGTCGGGGAAGGTCGGGGAAGGGAAGGGAAGGGAAGGGAAGGGAAGGGAAGGGAAGGGAAGGGAAGGGAAGGGAAGGGAAGGGAAGGGAAGGGAAGGGAAGGGAAGGGAAGGGAAGGGAAGGGAAGGGAAGGGAAGGAAGGGAAGGGAAGGGAAGGGAAGGGAAGGGAAGGGAAGGGAAGGTCGCTGAAGATCAAGGAAGGTCAGGGAAGGTCAGGGAAGGGAAAGCCAAAGAAGGTCAGGGAAGGTCAAGGAAGGTCACTGACGGGAAGGTCAGGGAAAGTCGGGGAAGGTCGGGGAAGGTCGGGGAAGGGAAGGGAAGGGAAGGGAAGGGAAGGGAAGGGAAGGGAAGGGAAGGGAAGGGAAGGGAAGCTCAAGGAAGGTCAAGGAAGGTCAGTGACGGGAAGGTCAGGGAAGGTCGGGGAAGTTCGGGGAAGGTCGGGGAAGGTCGGGGAAGGGAAGGGAAGGTCAGGGAAGGTCAAGGAAGTTCAAGGAAGGTCAGGTAAGGTCAAGGAAGGTCAGGGAAGGTCAAGGAAGGTCAGTGACGGGAAGGTCGGGGAAGGTCGGGGAAGGGAAGGGAAGGGAAGGGAAGTGAAGGGAAGGTCGGGGAAGGTCGGGGAAGGTCGGGGAAGGGAAGAGAAGGGAAGGCAAGGGAAGGGAAGGGAAGGGAAATCAGGGAAGGTCAGGGAATGGAAGGTCGGGGAAGGTCAGGGAAGGCAAGGTCGAGGAAGTTCGGGGAAGGGAAGGGAAGGTCAAGGAAAGTCAGGTAAGGTCAAGGAAGGTCAGTGACGGAAGGTCAGGGAACGTCGGGGGAAGGTCGGGGAAGGTAAAGGTAAGGTAAGGTAAGGTAAGGTAAGGGAAGGGAAGGGAAGGGAAGGGAACAGAAGGTCAAGGAAGTTCAAGTAAGGTCAAGGAAGGTCAGGTAAGGTCAAGGAAGGTCAGTGACGGGAAGGTCAGGGAAGTTCGGGGAAGGTCAGGGAAGGCATGTTCGGGGAAGGTCAGGGAAGGTCAAGGAAGGTCAAGGAAGGTCAGGTAAGGTCAAAGAAGGTCAGGGAAGGTCAAGGAAGGTCAGTGACGGGAAGGGAAGGGAAGGGAAGGGAAGGGAAGGGAAGGGAAGGGAAGGGAAGGGAAGGGAAGGGAAGGGAAGGGAAGGGAAGGGAAGGGAAGGGAAGGGAAGGGAAGGGAAATCAGGGAAGGTCAGGTAATGGAAGGTCGGAGAAGGTCAGGGAAGGTAAAGTCGGGGAAGGTCAGGGAAGGTCAAGGAAGGTCAAGGAAGGTCAGGGAAGGTCAAGGAACGTCAGGTAAGGTCAAGGAAGGTGAGTGACGGGAAGGTCAGGGCAAGTCGGGGAAGGTCGGGGAAGGTCGGGGAAGGTCGGGGAAGGGAAGGGAAGGGAAGGGAAGGGAAGGGAAGGGAAGGGAAGCTCAAGGAAGGTCAGGTAAGGTCAAGGAAGTTCAGTGACGGGAAGGTCAGGGAAGGTCGGGGAAGGTCGGGGAAGGTCGGGGAATGTCAGGGAAGGGAAGGGAAGGTTAGGGAAGGTCAAGGAAGGTCAGTGACGGGAAGGTCAGGGAAGGTCGGGGAAGGTCGGGGAAGGGAAGGGAAGGTCGGGGAAGGTCGGGGAAGGGAAGGGAAGGGAAGGGAAGGGAAGGGAAGGGAAGCTCAAGGAAGGTCAGTTAAGGTCAAGGAAGGTCAGTGACGGGAAGGTCAGGGAAGGTCGTGGAAGGTCTGGGAATGTCAGGGAAGGGAAGTGAAGCTCAGGGAAGGTCAGGGAAGGTCAAGGAAGGTCAGGTAAGGTCAAGGAAGGTCAGCGAATGTCAAGGAAGGTCAGTGACGGGAAGGTAAGGGAAGGTCGGGGAAGTTCCGAAAAGGTCGGGGAAGGGAAGGGAAGGGAAGGGAAGGGAAGCTCAAGGAAGGTCAGGTAAGGTCAAGGAAGGTCAGTGACGGCAAGGTCAGGGAAGGTCGGGGAAGGTCAGGGAAGGTAAGGTCGGGGAAGGTCAGGGAAGGTCAAGGAAGGTCAAGGAAGGTCAGGTAAGGTCAAGGAAGGTCAGGGAAGGTCAAGAAAGGTCAGTGACAGGAAGGTCAGGGCAAGTCTGGGATGGTCGGGGAAGGTCGGGGAAGGTCGGGGAAGGTCGGGGAAGGTTGGGGAAGGGAAGGGAAGGGAAGGGAAGGGAAGGGAAGGGAAGGGAAGGGAAGGGAAGGGAAGGGAAGGGAAGGGAAGGGAAGGGAAGGGAAGGGAAGGGAAGGGAAGGGAAAGGAAGGGAAGGGAAGGGAAGAGAAGGGAAGCTCAAGGAAGGTCAGGTAAGGTCAAGGAAGGTCAGTGACGGGAAGGTCAGGGAAGGTCGGGGAAGGTCGGGGAAGGTCGGGGAATGTCAGGGAAGGGAAGGGAATGTTAGGGAAGGTCAAGGAAGGTCAGTGACGGGATGGTCAGGGAAGGTCAGGGAAGGTCGGGGAACGGAAGGGAAGGTTGGGGAAGGTCGGGGAAGGTCGGGGAAGGTCAGTTAAGGTCAAGGAAGGTCAGTGACGGGAAGGTCAGGGAAGGTCGGGGAAGGTCGGGGAATGTCAGGGAAGGGAAGGGAAGCTCAGGGTAGGTCAGGGAAGGTCAAGGAAGGTCAGGTAAGGTCAAGAAAGGTCAGGGAAGGTCAAGGAAGGTCAGTGACGGGAAGGTAAGGGAAGGTCGGGGAAGTTCGGAGAAGGTCGGGGAAGGGAAGGGAAGGGAAGGGAAGGGAAGGGAAGGGAAGGGAAGGGAAGGGAAAGGAAGGGAAGGGAAGCTCAAGGAAGGTCAGGTAAGGTCAAGGAAGGTCAGTGACGGGAAGGTCAGGGAAGGTCGGGGAAGGTCGGGGAAGGTCGGGGAATGTCAGGGAAGGGAAGGGAAGGTCAGGGAAGGTCAAGGAAGGTCAGTGACGGGAAGGTCAGGGAAGGTCGGGGAAGGTCGGGGAAGGGAAGGGAAGGTCGGGGAAGGTCGGGGAAGGTCGGGGAAGGGAAGGGAAGGGAAGGGAAGGGAAGGGAAGGGAAGGGAAGGGAAGGGAAGGGAAGCTCAAGGAAGGTCAGTTAAGGTCAAGGAAGGTCAGTGACGGGAATGTCAGGGAAGGTCGGGGAAGGTCGGGGAATGTCATGGAAGGGAAGGGAAGGTCAGGGAAGGTCAAGGAAGGTGAAGGAAGGTCAGGTAAGGTCAAGGAAGGTCAGGGAAAGTCAAGCAAGGTCAGTGACGGGAAGGTCGGGGAAGGTCGGGGAAGGGAAGGAAAGGGAAGGGAAGGCAAGGGAAGTTCAAGGAAGTTCAAGTAACTTCAGGTAAGCTCAAGGAAGGTCAAGGAAGGTCAGTGACGGGAAGGTCAGGGAAAGTCGGGGAAGGTCGGGGAAGGGAAGGGAAGGGAAGGGAAGGGAAGGGAAGGGAAGGGAAGGGAAGGGAAGGGAAGGGAAGGGAAGGGAAGGGAAGGGAAGGGAAGGGAAGGGAAGGGAAGGGAAGGGAAGGGAAGGGAAGGGAAGGGAAGGGAAGGGAAGGGAAGGTCAGTGACGGGAAGGTCGGGGAAGTTCGGGGAAGGGAAGGGAAGGTCGGGGAAGGTTGGGGAAGGGAAGGGAAGGGAAGGGAAGGGAAGGGAAGGGAAGGGAAGGGAAGGGAAGGGAAGGGAAGCTCAAGGAAGGTCAAGGAAGGTCAGTGACGGGAAGGTCAGGGAAGGTCGGGGAAGTTCGGGGAAGGTCGGGGAAGGTCAGGGAAGGGAAGGGAAGGTCAGGGAAGGTCAAGGAAGTTCAAGGAAGGTCAGGTAAGGTCAAGGAAGGTCAGGGAAGGTCAAGGAAGGTCAGTGACGGGAAGGTCGGGGAAGGTCGGGGAAGGGAAGGGAAGGGAAGGTCGGGGAAGGTCGGGGAAGGTCGGGGAAGGGAAGAGAAGAGAAGGCAAGGGAAGGGAAGGGAAGGGAAATCAGGGAAGGTCAGGGAATGGAAGGTCGGGGAAGGTCAGGGAAGGCAAGGTCGAGGAAGTTCGGGGAAGGGAAGGGAAGGTCAAGGAAGGTCAGGTAAGGTCAAGGAAGGTCAGTGACGGAAGGTCAGGGAACGTCGGGGAAGGTCGGGGAAGGTAAAGGTAAGGTAAGGTAAGGGAAGGGAAGGGAAGGGAACAGAAGGTCAAGGAAGTTCAAGTAAGGTCAAGGAAGGTCAGGTAAGGTCAAGGAAGGTCAGTGACGGGAAGGTCAGGGAAGTTCGGGGAAGGTCAGGGAAGGCAAGTTCGGGGAAGGTCAGGGAAGGTCAAGGAAGGTCAAGGAAGGTCAGATAAGGTCAAAGAAGGTCAGGGAAGGTCAAGGAAGGTCAGTGACGGGAAGGGAAGGGAAGGGAAGGGAAGGGAAGGGAAGGGAAGGGAAGGGAAGGGAAGGGAAGGGAAGGGAAGGGAAGGGAAGGGAAGGGAAGGGAAGGGAAGGGAAGGGAAGGGAAGGGAAGGGAAGGGAAATCAGGGAAGGTCAGGTAATGGAAGGTCGGGGAAGGTCAGGGAAGGTAAAGTCGGGGAAGGTCAGGGAAGGTCAAGGAAGGTCAAGGAAGGTCAGGGAAGGTCAAGGAACGTCAGGTAAGGTCAAGGAAGGTCAGTGACGGGAAGGTCAGGGCAAGTCGGGGAAGGTCGGGGAAGGTCGGGGAAGGTCGGGGAAGGGAAGGGAAGGGAAGGGAAGGGAAGGGAAGGGAAGGGAAGGGAAGGGAAGGGAAGCTCAAGGAAGGTCAGTTAAGGTCAAGGAAGTTCAGTGACGGGAAGGTCAGGGAAGGTCGGGGAAGGTCGGGGAAGGTCGGGGAATGTCAGGGAAGGGAAGGGAAGGTTAGGGAAGGTCAAGGAAGGTCAGTGACGGGAAGGTCAGGGAAGGTCGGGGAAGGTCGGGGAAGGGAAGGGAAGGTCGGGGAAGGGAAGGGAAGGGAAGGGAAGGGAAGGGAAGGGAAGCTCAAGGAAGGTCAGTTAAGGTCAAGGAAGGTCAGTGACGGGAAGGTCAGGGAAGGTCGTGGAAGGTCTGGGAATGTCAGGGAAGGGAAGTGAAGCTCAGGGAAGGTCAGGGAAGGTCAAGGAAGGTCAGGTAAGGTCAAGGAAGGTCAGGGAATGTCAAGGAAGGTCAGTGACGGGAAGGTAAGGGAAGGTCGGGGAAGTTCCGAAAAGGTCGGGGAAGGGAAGGGAAGGGAAGGGAAGGGAAGGGAAGGGAAGGGAAGGGAAGCTCAAGGAAGGTCAGGTAAGGTCAAGGAAGGTTAGTGACGGCAAGGTCAGGGAAGGTTGGGGAAGGTCAGGGAAGGTAAGGTCGGGGAAGGTCAGGGAAGGTCAAGGAAGGTCAAGGAAGGTCAGGTAAGGTCAAGGAAGGTCAGGGAAGGTCAAGAAAGGTCAGTGACAGGAAGGTCAGGGCAAGTCTGGGATGGTCGGGGAAGGTCGGGGAAGGTTGGGGAAGGGAAGGGAAGGGAAGGGAAGGGAAGGGAAGGGAAGGGAAGGGAAGGGAAGGGAAGGGAAAGGGAAGGGAAGGGAAGGGAAGGGAAGGGAAGGGAAGGGAAGGGAAGGGAAAGGAAGGGAAGGGAAGGGAAGAGAAGGGAAGCTCAAGGAAGGTCAGGTAAGGTCAAGGAAGGTCAGTGACGGGAAGGTCAGGGAAGGTCGGGGAAGGTCGGGGAAGGTCGGGGGAATGTCAGGGAAGGAAGGGAATGTTAGGGAAGGTCAAGGAAGGTCAGTGACGGGATGGTCAGGGAAGGTCAGGGAAGGTCGGGGAACGGAAGGGAAGGTTGGGGAAGGTCGGGGAAGGTCGGGGAAGGTCAGTTAAGGTCAAGGAAGGTCAGTGACGGGAAGGTCAGGGAAGGTCGGGGAAGGTCGGGGAATGTCAGGGAAGGGAAGGGAAGCTCAGGGAAGGTCAGGGAAGGTCAAGGAAGGTCAGGTAAGGTCAAGAAAGGTCAGGGAAGGTCAAGGAAGGTCAGTGACGGGAAGGTAAGGGAAGGTCGGGGAAGTTCGGAAAAGGTCGGGGAAGGGAAGGGAAGGGAAGGGAAGGGGAAGGGAAGGGAAGGGAAGGGAAGGGAAGGGAAGGGAAGGGAAGGGAAGGGAAGGGAAGCTCAAGGAAGGTCAGGTAAGGTCAAGGAAGGTCAGTGACGGGAAGGTCAGGGAAGGTCGGGGAAGGTCGGGGAAGGTCGGGGAATGTCAGGGAAGGGAAGGGAAGGTCAGGGAAGGTCAAGGAAGGTCAGTGACGGGAAGGTCAGGGAAGGTCGGGGAAGGTCGGGGAAGGGAAGGGAAGGTCGGGGAAGGTCGGGGAAGGGAAGGGAAGGGAAGGGAAGGGAAGGGAAGGGAAGGAAGGGAAGGGAAGGGAAGCTCAAGGAAGGTCAGTTAAGGTCAAGGAAGGTCAGTGACGGGAATGTCAGGGAAGGTCGGGGAAGGTCGGGGAATGTCATGGAAGGGAAGGGAAGGTCAGGAAGGTCAAGGAAGGTGAAGGAAGGTCAGGTAAGGTCAAGGAAGGTCAGGGAAAGTCAAGCAAGGTCAGTGACGGGAAGGGTCGGGGAACGTCGGGGAAGGGAAGGAAAGGGAAGGGAAGGCAAGGGAAGGTCAAGGAAGTTCAAGTAACTTCAGGTAAGCTCAAGGAAGGTCAAGGAAGGTCAGTGACGGAAAGGTCAGGGAAGGTCGGGGAAGGTCGGGGAAGGTCGGGGAAGGGAAGGAAAGGTCGGGGAAGGTCGGGGAAGGTCGGGGAAGGTCGGGGAAGGGAAGGGAAGGGAAGGGAAGGGAAGGGAAGGGAAGGGAAGGGAAGGGAAGGGAAGGGAAGGGAAGGGAAATCAGGGAAGGACACGGAATGGAAGGGTCGGGGAAGGTCAGGGAAGGTAAGGTCGGGGGAACGTCAGGGAAGGTCAAGGAAGGTCAAGAAAGGTCAGGTAAGGTCAAGGAAGGTCAGGTAAGGTCAAGGAAGGTCAGTGACGGGAAGGTCAGGGAAAGTAGGGGAAGGTCGGGGGAAGGGAAGGGAAGGGAAGGGAAGGGAAGGGAAGGGAAGGGAAGGGAAGGGAAGGGAAGGGAAGGGAAGGGAAGGGAAGGGAAGGGAAGGGAAGGGAAGGGAAGGTAAGCTCAAGGAAGGTTAGGTAAGGTCAAGGAAGGTCAGTGACGGGAAGGTCAGGGAAGGTCGGGGAAGGTCTTGGAAGGTCGGGGAATGTCAGGGAAGGGAAGGGAAGGGAAGGTCAGGGAAGGTCAAGGAAGGTCAGTGACGGGAAGGTCAGGGAAGGTCGGGGAAGGTCGGGGAAGGGAAGGGAAGGTCGGGGAAGGTCGGGGAAGGTCGGGGAAGGTCGGGGTAGGGAAGGGAAGGGAAGGAAGGGAAGGGAAGGGAAGGGAAGGGAAGGGAAGCTCAAGGAAGGTCATGTGAGGTCAAGGAAGGTCAGTGACGGGAAGGTCAGGGAAGGTCGGGGAAGGTCGGGGAATGTCAGGGAAGGGAAGGGAAGGTCAGGGAAGGTCAAGGGAAGGTGAAGGAATGTCAGGTAAGGTCAAGGAAGGTCAGGCAAAGTCAAGGAAGGTCAGTGACGGGAAGGTCGGGGAAGATCGGGGAAGGGAAGGGAAGGGAAGGGAAGGCAAGGGAAGGTCAAGGAAGTTCAAGTAAGTTCAGGTAAGCTCAAGGAAGGTCAAGGAAGGTCAGTGACGGAAAGGTCAGGGAAGGTCGGGGAAGGTCGGGGAAGGTCGGGGAAGGACAGGGAAGGGAAGGGAAGGTCAGGGAAGGTCAATGAAGCTCAAGGAAGGTCAGGTAAGGTCAAGGAAGGTCAGGGAAAGCCAAGGAAGCTCAGTGACGGGAACGTCAGGGAAGGTCGGGGAAGGTCGGGGAAGGTCGGGGAAGGGAAGGCAAGTTCGGGGAAGGTCAGGGAAGGTCAAGGAAGGTCAAGGAAGGTCAGGTAAGGTCAAAGAAGGTCAGGGAAGGTCAAGGAAGGTCAGTGACGGGAAGGTCAGGGAAGGTCGGGGAAGGTCGGGGAAGGTCGGGGAAGGGAAGGGAAGAGAAGGGAAGGGAAGGGAAGGAAGGGAAGGGAAGGGAAGGGAAGGGAAGGGAAGGGAAGGGAAGGGAAGGGAAGGGAAGGGAAGGGAAGGGAAGGGAAGGGAAGGGAAGGGAAGGGAAGGGAAGGGAAGGGAAGGGAAGGGAAGGGAAGGGAAGGGGAAGGGAAAGGAAGAGAAGGGAAGGGAAGGTCAAGGAAGGTCAGTGACTGGAAGGTCAGGGAAGGTCGGGGAAGTTCGGGGAAGGTCGTGGAAGGTCAGGGAAGGGGAAGGGAAGGTCAGCGAAGGTCAAGGAAGGTCAAGGAAGGTCAGGTAAGGTCAAGGAAGGTCAGGTAAGGTCAAGGAAGGTCAGTGACGGGAAGGTCAGGGATGGTCGGGGAAGGTCGGGAAGGGAAGGGAAGGGAAGGGAAGGGAAGGGAAGGGAAGGGAAGGGAAGGGAAGGGAAGGGAAGGGAAATCAGGTAAGGTCAGGGAATGGAAGGTCAAACAAGGTCAGGGAAGGCAAGGTCGGGGAAGGTCAGGGAAGGTCAAGGAAGGTCAAGGAAGGTCAGGTAAGGTCAAGGAAAGTCAGGGAAGGTGAGGGAAGCTCAGTGACGGGAAGTTCAGGGAAGGTCGGGGAAGGTCGGGGAAGGTCAGGGAAGGGAAGGGAAGGGAAGGGAAGGGAAGGGAAAGGGAAGGGAAAGGGAAGGGAAGGAAGGGAAGGGAAGGGAAGGGAAGGGAAGGGAAGGGAAGGAAGGGAAGGGAAATCAGGGAAGGTCAGGGAATGGGAAGGTCAAAGAAGGTCAGGGAAGGCAAGGTCGGGGAAGGTGAGGGAAGGTCAAGGAAGGTCACTGACGGGAAGGTCAGGGAAAGTCGGGGAAGGTCGGGGAAGGGAAGGGAAGGGAAGGGAAGGGAAGGGAAGGGAAGGGAAGGGAAGGGAAGGGAAGGGAAATCAGGGAAGGTCAGGGAATGGAAGGTCAAAGAAGGTCAGGGAAGGCAAGGTCGGGGAAGGTGAGGGAAGGTCAAGGAAGGTCAAGGAAGGTCAGTGACGGAAAGGTCAGGGAAGGTCGGGGAAGGTCGGGGAAGGTCGGGGAAGGACAGGGAAGGGAAGGGAAGGTCAGGGAAGGTCAAGGAAGCTCAAGGAAGGTCAGGTAAGGTCAAGGAAGGTCAGGGAAAGCCAAGGAAGCTCAGTGACGGGAACGTCAGGGAAGGTCGGGGAAGGTCGGGGAAGGTCGGGGAAGGGAAGGCAAGTTCGGGGAAGGTCAGGGAAGGTCAAGGAAGGTCAAGGAAGGTCAGGTAAGGTCAAAGAAGGTCAGGGAAGGTCAAGGAATGTCAGTGACGGGAAGGTCAGGGAAGGTCGGGGAAGGTCGGGGAAGGTCGGGGAAGGGAAGGGAAGAGAAGGGAAGGGAAGGGAAGGGAAGGGAAGGGAAGGGAAGGGAAGGGAAGGGAAGGGAAGGGAAGGGAAGGGAAGGGAAGGGAAGGGAAGGGAAGGGAAGGGAAGGGAAGGGAAGGGAAGGGAAGGGAAGGGAAGGGAAGGGAAGGTCAGGGAAGGGAAGGGAAGGGAAGGGAAGGGAAAGGAAGAGAAGGGAAGGGAAGGTCAAGGAAGGTCAGTGACTGGAAGGTCAGGGAAGGTCGGGGAAGTTCGGGGAAGGTCGTGGAAGGTCAGGGAAGGGAAGGGAAGGTCAGCGAAGGTCAAGGAAGGTCAAGGGAAGGTCAGGTAAGGTCAAGGAAGGTCAGGTAAGGTCAAGGAAGGTCAGTGACGGGAAGGTCAGGGATGGTCGGGGAAGGTCGGGGAAGGGAAGGGAAGGGAAGGGGAAGGGAAGGGAAGGGAAGGGAAGGGAAGGGAAGGGAAGGGAAATCAGGTAAGGTCAGGGAATGGAAGGTCAAACAAGGTCAGGGAAGGCAAGGTCGGGGAAGGTCAGGGAAGGTCAAGGAAGGTCAAGGAAGGTCAGGTAAGGTCAAGGGAAAGTCAGGGAAGGTGAGGGAAGCTCAGTGACGGGAAGTTCAGGGAAGGTCGGGGAAGGTCGGGGAAGGTCAGGGAAGGGAAGGGAAGGGAAGGGAAGGGAAGGGAAGGGAAGGGAAGGGAAGGGAAGGGAAGGGAAGGGAAGGGAAGGGAAGGGAAGGGAAGGGAAATCAGGGAAGGTCAGGGAATGGAAGGTCAAAGAAGGTCAGGGAAGGCAAGGTCGGGGAAGGTGAGGGAAGGTCAAGGAAGGTCACTGACGGGAAGGTCAGGGAAAGTCGGGGAAGGTCGGGGAAGGGAAGGGAAGGGAAGGAAGGGAAGGGAAGGGAAGGGAAGGGAAGGGAAGGGAAGGGAAATCAGGGAAGGTCAGGGAATGGAAGGTCAAAGAAGGTCAGGGAAGGCAAGGTCGGGGAAGGTGAGGGAAGGTCAAGGAAGGTCACTGACGGGAAGGTCAGGGAAAGTCGGGGAAGGTCGGGGAAGGGAAGGGAAGGGAAGGGAAGAGAAGGGAAGGGAAGGGAACGGAAGGGAAGGGAAGGGAAGGGAAGGGAAGGGAAGGGAAGGGAAGGGAAGGGAAGGGAAGGGAAGGGAAGGTAAGCTCAAGGAAGGTTAGGTAAGGTCAAGGAAGGTCAGTGACGGGAAGGTCAGGGAAGGTCGGGGAAGGTCTTGGAAGGTCGGGGAATGTCAGGGAAGGGAAGGGAAGGGAAGGTCAGGGAAGGTCAAGGAAGGTCAGTGACGGGAAGGTCAGGGAAGGTCGGGGAAGGTCGGGGAAGGGAAGGGAAGGTCGGGGAAGGTCAGGGAAGGTCGAGGAAGGGAAGGGAAGGGAAGGGAAGGGAAGGGAAGGGAAGGGAAGGGAAGGGAAGGGAAGGGAAGGGAAGGGAAGGGAAGGGAAGGTCAACGAAGGTCAGTGACGGGAAGGTCGGGGAAGTTCGGGGAAGGGAAGGGAAGGTCGGGGAAGGTTGGGGAAGGGAAGGGAAGGGAAGGGAAGGGAAGGGAAGGGAAGGGAAGGGAAGGGAAGGGAAGGGAAGGGAAGGGAAGGGAAGGGAAGGGAAGGGAAGGGAAGGGAAGGGAAGGGAAGGTCGCTGAAGATCAAGGAAGGTCAGGGAAGGTCAGGGGAAGGGAAAGTCAAAGAAGGTCAGGGAAGGTCAAGGAAGGTCACTGACGGGAAGGTCAGGGAAGGTCGGGGAAGGTCGGGGAAGGGAAGGGAAGGGAAGGGAAGGGAAGGGAAGGGAAGGGAAGGGAAGGGAAGCTCAAGGAAGGTCAAGGAAGGTCAGTGACGGGAAGGTCAGGGAAGGTCGGGGAAGTTCGGGGAAGGTCGGGGAAGGTCAGGGAAGGTAAGGGAAGGTCAGGGAAGGTCAAGGAAGTTCAAGGAAGGTCAGGTAAGGTCAAGGAAGGTCAGGGAAGGTCAAGTAAGGTCAGTGACGGGAAGGTCGGGGAAGGTCGGGGAAGGGAAGGGAAGGGAAGGTCGGGGAAGGTCGGGGAAGGTCGGGGAAGGGAAGAGAAGGGAAGGCAAGGGAAGGGAAGGGAAGGGAAATCAGGGAAGGTCAGGGAATGGAAGGTCGGGAAGGTCAGGGAAGGCAAGGTCGAGGAAGTTCGGGGAAGGGAAGGGAAGGTCAAGGAAGGTCAGGTAAGGTCAAGGAAGGTCAGTGACGGAAGGTCAGGGAACGTCGGGGAAGGTCGGGGGAAGGTAAAGGTAAGGTAAGGTAAGGTAAGGGAAGGGAAGGGAAGGGAAGGGAAGGGAAGGGAACAGAAGGTCAAGGAAGTTCAAGTAAGGTCAAGGAAGGTCAGGTAAGGTCAAGGAAGGTCAGTGACGGGAAGGTCAGGGAAGTTCGGGGAAGGTCAGGGAAGGCAAGTTCGGGGAAGGTCAGGGAAGGTCAAGGAAGGTCAAGGAAGGTCAGGTAAGGTCAAAGAAGGTCAGGGAAGGTCAAGGAAGGTCAGTGACGGGAAGGGAAGGGAAGGAAAGGGAAGGGAAGGGAAGGGAAGGGGAAGGGAAGGGAAGGGAAGGGAAGGGAAGGGAAGGGAAGGGAAGGGAAGGGAAGGGGAAGGGAAGGGAAGGGAAATCAGGGAAGGTCAGGTAATGGAAGGTCGGGGAAGGTCAGGGAAGGTAAAGTCGGGGAAGGTCAGGGAAGGTCAAGGAAGGTCAAGGAAGGTCAGGGAAGGTCAAGGAACGTCAGGTAAGGTCAAGGAAGGTCAGTGACGGGAAGGTCAGGGCAAGTCGGGGAAGGTCGGGGAAGGTCGGGGAAGGTCGGGGAAGGGAAGGGAAAGGAAGGGAAGGGAAGGGAAGGGAAGGGAAGGGAAGGGAAGCTCAAGGAAGGTCAGGTAAGGTCAAGGAAGTTCAGTGACGGGAAGGTCAGGGAAGGTCGGGGAAGGTCGGGGGAAGGTCGGGGAATGTCAGGGAAGGGAAGGGAAGGTTAGGGAAGGTCAAGGAAGGTCAGTGACGGGAAGGTCAGGGAAGGTCGGGGAAGGTCGGGGAAGGGAAGGGAAGGTCGGGGAAGGTCGGGGAAGGGAAGGGAAGGGAAGGGAAGGGAAGGGAAGCTCAAGGAAGGTCAGTTAAGGTCAAGGAAGGTCAGTGACGGGAAGGGTCAGGGAAGGTCGTGGAAGGTCTGGGAATGTCAGGGAAGGGAAGTGAAGCTCAGGGAAGGTCAGGGAAGGTCAAGGAAGGTCAGGTAAGGTCAAGGAAGGTCAGGGAATGTCAAGGAAGGTCAGTGACGGGAAGGTAAGGGAAGGTCGGGGAAGTTCCGAAAAGGTCGGGGAAGGGAAGGGAAGGGAAGGGAAGGGAAGGGAAGGGAAGCTCAAGGAAGGTCAGGTAAGGTCAAGGAAGGTCAGTGACGGCAAGGTCAGGGAAGGTCGGGGAAGGTCAGGGAAGGTAAGGTCGGGGAAGGTCAGGGAAGGTCAAGGAAGGTCAAGGAAGGTCAGGTAAGGTCAAGGAAGGTCAGGGAAGGTCAAGAAAGGTCAGTGACAGGAAGGTCAGGGCAAGTCTGGGATGGTCGGGGAAGGTCGGGGAAGGTCGGGGAAGGTTGGGGAAGGGAAGGGAAGGGAAGGGAAGGAAGGGAAGGGAAGGGAAGGGAAGGGAAGGGAAGGGAAGGGAAGGGAAGGGAAGGGAAGGGAAGGGAAGGGAAGGGAAAGGGAAAGGAGGGAAGGGAAGGGAAGAGAAGGGAAGCTCAAGGAAGGTCAGGTAAGGTCAAGGAAGGTCAGTGACGGGAAGGTCAGGGAAGGTCGGGGAAGGTCGGGGAAGGTCGGGGAATGTCAGGGGAAGGGAAGGGAATGTTAGGGAAGGTCAAGGAAGGTCAGTGACGGGATGGTCAGGGAAGGTCAGGGAAGGTCGGGGAACGGAAGGGAAGGTTGGGGAAGGTCGGGGAAGGTCGGGGAAGGTCAGTTAAGGTCAAGGAAGGTCAGTGGACGGGAAGGTCAGGGAAGGTCGGGGAAGGTCGG
>NW_027472249.1:0-51799 GCF_965638725.1 Aptenodytes patagonicus | reverse complement strand
GTGCCGAGAAGGAACGTCCCCACTGTGCTGTGGCTAGGAAGCTCAGAGCGCCAGTGCTTGTGGGGCTGTGGAAGGGCAGCCTAGGGAAGGTGATGGCCAGCAAGAGCTTTCAGTGCTAGCCCCTTTGGTGTGGGAGCAGTGGCTGGACGTTTTGAATTTCGGAGCTGGGCTGTGGCTGTGCTGAGAAGGAACGTCCCCACTGTGCTGTGGCTAGGAAGCTCAGAGCGCCAGTGCTTGTGGGGCTGTGGAAGGGCTGCCTAGGGAAGGTGATGGCCAGCAAGAGCTTTCAGTGCTAGCCCCTTTGGTGTGGGAGTAGTGGCTGGACGTTTCGAATTTCGGAGCTGGGCTGTGGCTGTGCCGAGAAGGAACGTCCCCACTGTGCTGTGGCTAGGAAGCTCAGAGCGCCAGTGCTTGTGGGGCTGTGGAAGGGCTGCCTAGGGCAGGTGATGGCCAGCAAGAGCTTTCAGTGCTAGCCCCTTTGGTGTGGGAGCAGTGGCTGGACGTTTTGAATTTCGGAGCTGGGCTGTGGCTGTGCTGAGAAGGAACGTCCCCACTGTGCTGTGGCTAGGAAGCTCAGAGCGCCAGTGCTTGTGGGGCTGTGGAAGGGCTGCCTAGGGAAGGTGATGGCCAGCAAGAGCTTTCAGTGCTAGCCCCTTTGGTGTGGGAGCAGTGGCTGGAGGTTTTGAATTTCAGAGCTGGGCTGTGGCTGTGCCGAGAAGGAACGTCCCCACTGTGCTGTGGCTAGGAAGCTCAGAGCGCCAGTGCTTGTGGGGCTGTGGAAGGGCAGCCTAGGGCAGGTGATGGCCAGCAAGAGCTTTCAGTGCTAGCCCCTTTGGTGTGGGAGCAGTGGCTGGACGTTTTGAATTTCGGAGCTGGGCTGTGGCTGTGCCGAGAAGGAACGTCCCCACTGTGCTGTGGCTAGGAAGCTCAGAGCGCCAGTGCTTGTGGGGCTGTGGAAGGGCTGCCTAGGGCAGGTGATGGCCAGCAAGAGCTTTCAGTGCTAGCCCCTTTGGTGTGGGAGCAGTGGCTGGACGTTTTGAATTTCGGAGCTGGGCTGTGGCTGTGCTGAGAAGGAACGTCCCCACTGTGCTGTGGCTAGGAAGCTCAGAGCGCCAGTGCTTGTGGGGCTGTGGAAGGGCTGCCTAGGGAAGGTGATGGCCAGCAAGAGCTTTCAGTGCTAGCCCCTTTGGTGTGGGAGCAGTGGCTGGACTTTTTGAATTTCGGAGCTGGGCTGTGGCTGTGCCGAGAAGGAACGTCCCCACTGTGCTGTGGCTAGGAAGCTCAGAGCGCCAGTGCTTGTGGGGCTGTGGAAGGGCTGCCTAGGGAAGGTGATGGCCAGCAAGAGCTTTCAGTGCTAGCCCCTTTGGTGTGGGAGCAGTGGCTGGACGTTTTGAATTTCGGAGCTGGGCTGTGGCTGTGCTGAGAAGGAACGTCCCCACTGTGCTGTGGCTAGGAAGCTCAGAGCGCCAGTGCTTGTGGGGCTGTGGAAGGGCTGCCTAGGGCAGGTGATGGCCAGCAAGAGCTTTCAGTGCTAGCCCCTTTGGTGTGGGAGCAGTGGCTGGACGTTTTGAATTTCGGAGCTGGGCTGTGGCTGTGCCGAGAAGGAACGTCCCCACTGTGCTGTGGCTAGGAAGCTCAGAGCGCCAGTGCTTGTGGGGCTGTGGAAGGGCTGCCTAGGGCAGGTGATGGCCAGCAAGAGCTTTCAGTGCTAGCCCCTTTGGTGTGGGAGCAGTGGCTGGACGTTTCGAATTTCGGAGCTGGGCTGTGGCTGTGCTGAGAAGGAACGTCCCCACTGTGCTGTGGCTAGGAAGCTCAGAGCGCCAGTGCTTGTGGGGCTGTGGAAGGGCTGCCTAGGGCAGGTGATGGCCAGCAAGAGCTTTCAGTGCTAGCCCCTTTGGTGTGGGAGCAGTGGCTGGACGTTTTGAATTTCGGAGCTGGGCTGTGGCTGTGCCGAGAAGGAACGTCCCCACTGTGCTGTGGCTAGGAAGCTCAGAGCGCCAGTGCTTGTGGGGCTGTGGAAGGGCTGCCTAGGGCAGGTGATGGCCAGCAAGAGCTTTCAGTGCTAGCCCCTTTGGTGTGGGAGCAGTGGCTGGACGTTTTGAATTTCGGAGCTGGGCTGTGGCTGTGCCGAGAAGGAACGTCCCCACTGTGCTGTGGCTAGGAAGCTCAGAGCGCCAGTGCTTGTGGGGCTGTGGAAGGGCAGCCTAGGGAAGGTGATGGCCAGCAAGAGCTTTCAGTGCTAGCCCCTTTGGTGTGGGAGCAGTGGCTGGACGTTTTGAATTTCGGAGCTGGGCTGTGGCTGTGCTGAGAAGGAACGTCCCCACTGTGCTGTGGCTAGGAAGCTCAGAGCGCCAGTGCTTGTGGGGCTGTGGAAGGGCTGCCTAGGGAAGGTGATGGCCAGCAAGAGCTTTCAGTGCTAGCCCCTTTGGTGTGGGAGTAGTGGCTGGACGTTTCGAATTTCGGAGCTGGGCTGTGGCTGTGCCGAGAAGGAACGTCCCCACTGTGCTGTGGCTAGGAAGCTCAGAGCGCCAGTGCTTGTGGGGCTGTGGAAGGGCTGCCTAGGGCAGGTGATGGCCAGCAAGAGCTTTCAGTGCTAGCCCCTTTGGTGTGGGAGCAGTGGCTGGACGTTTCGAATTTCGGAGCTGGGCTGTGGCTGTGCTGAGAAGGAACGTCCCCACTGTGCTGTGGCTAGGAAGCTCAGAGCGCCAGTGCTTGTGGGGCTGTGGAAGGGCTGCCTAGGGAAGGTGATGGCCAGCAAGAGCTTTCAGTGCTAGCCCCTTTGGTGTGGGAGCAGTGGCTGGACGTTTTGAATTTCAGAGCTGGGCTGTGGCTGTGCCGAGAAGGAACGTCCCCACTGTGCTGTGGCTAGGAAGCTCAGAGCGCCAGTGCTTGTGGGGCTGTGGAAGGGCAGCCTAGGGAAGGTGATGGCCAGCAAGAGCTTTCAGTGCTAGCCCCTTTGGTGTGGGAGCAGTGGCTGGACGTTTTGAATTTGGGAGCTGGGCTGTGGCTGTGCCGAGAAGGAACGTCCCCACTGTGCTGTGGCTAGGAAGCTCAGAGCGCCAGTGCTTGTGGGGCTGTGGAAGGGCTGCCTAGGGCAGGTGATGGCCAGCAAGAGCTTTCAGTGCTAGCCCCTTTGGTGTGGGAGCAGTGGCTGGACGTTTTGAATTTCGGAGCTGGGCTGTGGCTGTGCTGAGAAGGAACGTCCCCACTGTGCTGTGGCTAGGAAGCTCAGAGCGCCAGTGCTTGTGGGGCTGTGGAAGGGCTGCCTAGGGAAGGTGATGGCCAGCAAGAGCTTTCAGTGCTAGCCCCTTTGGTGTGGGAGCAGTGGCTGGACTTTTTGAATTTCGGAGCTGGGCTGTGGCTGTGCCGAGAAGGAACGTCCCCACTGTGCTGTGGCTAGGAAGCTCAGAGCGCCAGTGCTTGTGGGGCTGTGGAAGGGCTGCCTAGGGAAGGTGATGGCCAGCAAGAGCTTTCAGTGCTAGCCCCTTTGGTGTGGGAGCAGTGGCTGGACGTTTTGAATTTCGGAGCTGGGCTGTGGCTGTGCTGAGAAGGAACGTCCCCACTGTGCTGTGGCTAGGAAGCTCAGAGCGCCAGTGCTTGTGGGGCTGTGGAAGGGCTGCCTAGGGCAGGTGATGGCCAGCAAGAGCTTTCAGTGCTAGCCCCTTTGGTGTGGGAGCAGTGGCTGGACGTTTTGAATTTCAGAGCTGGGCTGTGGCTGTGCCGAGAAGGAACGTCCCCACTGTGCTGTGGCTAGGAAGCTCAGAGCGCCAGTGCTTGTGGGGCTGTGGAAGGGCTGCCTAGGGCAGGTGATGGCCAGCAAGAGCTTTCAGTGCTAGCCCCTTTGGTGTGGGAGCAGTGGCTGGACGTTTTGAATTTCGGAGCTGGGCTGTGGCTGTGCCGAGAAGGAACGTCCCCACTGTGCTGTGGCTAGGAAGCTCAGAGCGCCAGTGCTTGTGGGGCTGTGGAAGGGCTGCCTAGGGCAGGTGATGGCCAGCAAGAGCTTTCAGTGCTAGCCCCTTTGGTGTGGGAGCAGTGGCTGGACGTTTTGAATTTCGGAGCTGGGCTGTGGCTGTGCCGAGAAGGAACGTCCCCACTGTGCTGTGGCTAGGAAGCTCAGAGCGCCAGTGCTTGTGGGGCTGTGGAAGGGCTGCCTAGGGAAGGTGATGGCCAGCAAAAGCTTTCAGTGCTAGCCCCTTTGGTGTGGGAGCAGTGGCTGGACGTTTTGAATTTCGGAGCTGGGCTCTGGCTGTGCCGAGAAGGAACGTCCCCACTGTGCTGTGGCTAGGAAGCTCAGAGCGCCAGTGCTTGTGGGGCTGTGGAAGGGCTGCCTAGGGAAGGTGATGGCCAGCAAGAGCTTTCAGTGCTAGCCCCTTTGGTGTGGGAGCAGTGGCTGGACGTTTTGAATTTCGGAGCTGGGCTGTGGCTGTGCTGAGAAGGAACGTCCCCACTGTGCTGTGGCTAGGAAGCTCAGAGCGCCAGTGCTTGTGGGGCTGTGGAAGGGCTGCCTAGGGCAGGTGATGGCCAGCAAGAGCTTTCAGTGCTAGCCCCTTTGGTGTGGGAGCAGTGGCTGGAGGTTTTGAATTTCGGAGCTGGGCTGTGGCTGTGCCGAGAAGGAACGTCCCCACTGTGCTGTGGCTAGGAAGCTCAGAGCGCCAGTGCTTGTGGGGCTGTGGAAGGGCTGCCTAGGGAAGGTGATGGCCAGCAAGAGCTTTCAGTGCTAGCCCCTTTGGTGTGGGAGCAGTGGCTGGACGTTTCGAATATCGGAGCTGGGCTGTGGCTGTGCTGAGAAGGAACGTCCCCACTGTGCTGTGGCTAGGAAGCTCAGAGCGCCAGTGCTTGTGGGGCTGTGGAAGGGCTGCCTAGGGCAGGTGATGGCCAGCAAGAGCTTTCAGTGCTAGCCCCTTTGGTGTGGGAGCAGTGGCTGGACGTTTTGAATTTCGGAGCTGGGCTGTGGCTGTGCCGAGAAGGAACGTCCCCACTGTGCTGTGGCTAGGAAGCTCAGAGCGCCAGTGCTTGTGGGGCTGTGGAAGGGCTGCCTAGGGCAGGTGATGGCCAGCAAGAGCTTTCAGTGCTAGCCCCTTTGGTGTGGGAGCAGTGGCTGGACGTTTTGAATTTCGGAGCTGGGCTGTGGCTGTGCCGAGAAGGAACGTCCCCACTGTGCTGTGGCTAGGAAGCTCAGAGCGCCAGTGCTTGTGGGGCTGTGGAAGGGCTGCCTAGGGCAGGTGATGGCCAGCAAGAGCTTTCAGTGCTAGCCCCTTTGGTGTGGGAGCAGTGGCTGGACGTTTTGAATTTCGGAGCTGGGCTGTGGCTGTGCCGAGAAGGAACGTCCCCACTGTGCTGTGGCTAGGAAGCTCAGAGCGCCAGTGCTTGTGGGGCTGTGGAAGGGCTGCCTAGGGCAGGTGATGGCCAGCAAGAGCTTTCAGTGCTAGCCCCTTTGGTGTGGGAGCAGTGGCTGGACGTTTTGAATTTCGGAGCTGGGCTGTGGCTGTGCCGAGAAGGAACGTCCCCACTGTGCTGTGGCTAGGAAGCTCAGAGCGCCAGTGCTTGTGGGGCTGTGGAAGGGCTGCCTAGGGCAGGTGATGGCCAGCAAGAGCTTTCAGTGCTAGCCCCTTTGGTGTGGGAGCAGTGGCTGGACGTTTTGAATTTCGGAGCTGGGCTGTGGCTGTGCCGAGAAGGAACGTCCCCACTGTGCTGTGGCTAGGAAGCTCAGAGCGCCAGTGCTTGTGGGGCTGTGGAAGGGCTGCCTAGGGCAGGTGATGGCCAGCAAGAGCTTTCAGTGCTAGCCCCTTTGGTGTGGGAGCAGTGGCTGGACGTTTTGAATTTCGGAGCTGGGCTGTGGCTGTGCCGAGAAGGAACGTCCCCACTGTGCTGTGGCTAGGAAGCTCAGAGCGCCAGTGCTTGTGGGGCTGTGGAAGGGCTGCCTAGGGCAGGTGATGGCCAGCAAGAGCTTTCAGTGCTAGCCCCTTTGGTGTGGGAGCAGTGGCTGGACATTTCGAATTTCGGAGCTGGGCTGTGGCTGTGCCGAGAAGGAACGTCCCCACTGTGCTGTGGCTAGGAAGCTCAGAGCGCCAGTGCTTGTGGGGCTGTGGAAGGGCAGCCTAGGGAAGGTGATGGCCAGCAAGAGCTTTCAGTGCTAGCCCCTTTGGTGTGGGAGCAGTGGCTGGACGTTTTGAATTTCGGAGCTGGGCTGTGGCTGTGCTGAGAAGGAACGTCCCCACTGTGCTGTGGCTAGGAAGCTCAGAGCGCCAGTGCTTGTGGGGCTGTGGAAGGGCTGCCTAGGGCAGGTGATGGCCAGCAAGAGCTTTCAGTGCTAGCCCCTTTGGTGTGGGAGCAGTGGCTGGACGTTTTGAATTTCGGAGCTGGGCTGTGGCTGTTGGGAGAAGGAACGTCCCCACTGTGCTGTGGCTAGGAAGCTCAGAGCGCCAGTGCTTGTGGGGCTGTGGAAGGGCTGCCTAGGGCAGGTGATGGCCAGCAAGAGCTTTCAGTGCTAGCCCCTTTGGTGTGGGAGCAGTGGCTGGAGGTTTTGAATTTCGGAGCTGGGCTGTGGCTGTGCCGAGAAGGAACGTCCCCACTGTGCTGTGGCTAGGAAGCTCAGAGCGCCAGTGCTTGTGGGGCTGTGGAAGGGCTGCCTAGGGCAGGTGATGGCCAGCAAGAGCTTTCAGTGCTAGCCCCTTTGGTGTGGGAGCAGTGGCTGGACGTTTTGAATTTCGGAGCTGGGCTGTGGCTGTGCCGAGAAGGAACGTCCCCACTGTGCTGTGGCTAGGAAGCTCAGAGCGCCAGTGCTTGTGGGGCTGTGGAAGGGCAGCCTAGGGCAGGTGATGGCCAGCAAGAGCTTTCAGTGCTAGCCCCTTTGGTGTGGGAGCAGTGGCTGGACGTTTCGAATTTCGGAGCTGGGCTGTGGCTGTGCCGAGAAGGAACGTCCCCACTGTGCTGTGGCTAGGAAGCTCAGAGCGCCAGTGCTTGTGGGGCTGTGGAAGGGCTGCCTAGGGCAGGTGATGGCCAGCAAGAGCTTTCAGTGCTAGCCCCTTTGGTGTGGGAGCAGTGGCTGGACGTTTTGAATTTCGGAGCTGGGCTGTGGCTGTGCCGAGAAGGAACGTCCCCACTGTGCTGTGGCTAGGAAGCTCAGAGCGCCAGTGCTTGTGGGGCTGTGGAAGGGCTGCCTAGGGCAGGTGATGGCCAGCAAGAGCTTTCAGTGCTAGCCCCTTTGGTGTGGGAGCAGTGGCTGGACGTTTTGAATTTCGGAGCTGGGCTCTGGCTGTGCCGAGAAGGAACGTCCCCACTGTGCTGTGGCTAGGAAGCTCAGAGCGCCAGTGCTTGTGGGGCTGTGGAAGGGCTGCCTAGGGCAGGTGATGGCCAGCAAGAGCTTTCAGTGCTAGCCCCTTTGGTGTGGGAGCAGTGGCTGGACGTTTTGAATTTCGGAGCTGGGCTGTGGCTGTGCCGAGAAGGAGCGTCCCCACTGTGCTGTGGCTAGGAAGCTCAGAGCGCCAGTGCTTGTGGGGCTGTGGAAGGGCTGCCTAGGGAAGGTGATGGCCAGCAAGAGCTTTCAGTGCTAGCCCCTTTGGTGTGGGAGCAGTGGCTGGACGTTTTGAATTTTGGAGCTGGGCTGTGGCTGTGCCGAGAAGGAACGTCCCCACTGTGCTGTGGCTAGGAAGCTCAGAGCGCCAGTGCTTGTGGGGCTGTGGAAGGGCTGCCTAGGGCAGGTGATGGCCAGCAAGAGCTTTCAGTGCTAGCCCCTTTGGTGTGGGAGCAGTGGCTGGACGTTTTGAATTTCGGAGCTGGGCTGTGGCTGTGCTGAGAAGGAACGTCCCCACTGTGCTGTGGCTAGGAAGCTCAGAGCGCCAGTGCTTGTGGGGCTGTGGAAGGGCTGCCTAGGGAAGGTGATGGCCAGCAAGAGCTTTCAGTGCTAGCCCCTTTGGTGTGGGAGCAGTGGCTGGACGTTTCGAATTTCGGAGCTGGGCTGTGGCTGTGCCGAGAAGGAACGTCCCCACTGTGCTGTGGCTAGGAAGCTCAGAGCGCCAGTGCTTGTGGGGCTGTGGAAGGGCTGCCTAGGGAAGGTGATGGCCAGCAAGAGCTTTCACTGCTAGCCCCTTTGGTGTGGGAGCAGTGGCTGGACGTTTTGAATTTCGGAGCTGGGCTGTGGCTGTGCCGAGAAGGAACGTCCCCACTGTGCTGTGGCTAGGAAGCTCAGAGCGCCAGTGCTTGTGGGGCTGTGGAAGGGCTGCCTAGGGCAGGTGATGGCCAGCAAGAGCTTTCAGTGCTAGCCCCTTTGGTGTGGGAGCAGTGGCTGGACGTTTTGAATTTCGGAGCTGGGCTGTGGCTGTGCCGAGATGGAACGTCCCCACTGTGCTGTGGCTAGGAAGCTCAGAGCGCCAGTGCTTGTGGGGCTGTGGAAGGGCTGCCTAGGGCAGGTGATGGCCAGCAAGAGCTTTCAGTGCTAGCCCCTTTGGTGTGGGAGCAGTGGCTGGACGTTTTGAATTTCGGAGCTGGGCTGTGGCTGTGCCGAGAAGGAACGTCCCCACTGTGCTGTGGCTAGTAAGCTCAGAGCGCCAGTGCTTGTGGGGCTGTGGAAGGGCAGCCTAGGGAAGGTGATGGCCAGCAAGAGCTTTCAGTGCTAGCCCCTTTGGTGTGGGAGCAGTGGCTGGACGTTTTGAATTTCGGAGCTGGGCTGTGGCTGTGCCGAGAAGGAACGTCCCCACTGTGCTGTGGCTAGGAAGCTCAGAGCGCCAGTGCTTGTGGGGCTGTGGAAGGGCTGCCTAGGGCAGGTGATGGCCAGCAAGAGCTTTCAGTGCTAGCCCCTTTGGTGTGGGAGCAGTGGCTGGACGTTTCGAATTTCGGAGCTGGGCTGTGGCTGTGCCGAGAAGGAACGTCCCCACTGTGCTGTGGCTAGGAAGCTCAGAGCGCCAGTGCTTGTGGGGCTGTGGAAGGGCTGCCTAGGGCAGGTGATGGCCAGCAAGAGCTTTCAGTGCTAGCCCCTTTGGTGTGGGAGCAGTGGCTGGACGTTTCGAATTTCGGAGCTGGGCTGTGGCTGTGCCGAGAAGGAACGTCCCCACTGTGCTGTGGCTAGGAAGCTCAGAGCGCCAGTGCTTGTGGGGCTGTGGAAGGGCTGCCTAGGGCAGGTGATGGCCAGCAAGAGCTTTCAGTGCTAGCCCCTTTGGTGTGGGAGCAGTGGCTGGACGTTTTGAATTTCGGAGCTGGGCTGTGGCTGTGCCGAGAAGGAACGTCCCCACTGTGCTGTGGCTAGGAAGCTCAGAGCGCCAGTGCTTGTGGGGCTGTGGAAGGGCTGCCTAGGGAAGGTGATGGCCAGCAAGAGCTTTCAGTGCTAGCCCCTTTGGTGTGGGAGCAGTGGCTGGACGTTTTGAATTTCGGAGCTGGGCTGTGGCTGTGCCGAGAAGGAACGTCCCCACTGTGCTGTGGCTAGGAAGCTCAGAGCGCCAGTGCTTGTGGGGCTGTGGAAGGGCTGCCTAGGGCAGGTGATGGCCAGCAAGAGCTTTCAGTGCTAGCCCCTTTGGTGTGGGAGCAGTGGCTGGACGTTTTGAATTTCGGAGCTGGGCTGTGGCTGTGCCGAGAAGGAACGTCCCCACTGTGCTGTGGCTAGGAAGCTCAGAGCGCCAGTGCTTGTGGGGCTGTGGAAGGGCTGCCTAGGGCAGGTGATGGCCAGCAAGAGCTTTCAGTGCTAGCCCCTTTGGTGTGGGAGCAGTGGCTGGACGTTTTGAATTTCGGAGCTGGGCTGTGGCTGTGCCGAGAAGGAACGTCCCCACTGTGCTGTGGCTAGTAAGCTCAGAGCGCCAGTGCTTGTGGGGCTGTGGAAGGGCAGCCTAGGGAAGGTGATGGCCAGCAAGAGCTTTCAGTGCTAGCCCCTTTGGTGTGGGAGCAGTGGCTGGACGTTTTGAATTTCGGAGCTGGGCTGTGGCTGTGCCGAGAAGGAACGTCCCCACTGTGCTGTGGCTAGGAAGCTCAGAGCGCCAGTGCTTGTGGGGCTGTGGAAGGGCTGCCTAGGGCAGGTGATGGCCAGCAAGAGCTTTCAGTGCTAGCCCCTTTGGTGTGGGAGCAGTGGCTGGACGTTTCGAATTTCGGAGCTGGGCTGTGGCTGTGCCGAGAAGGAACGTCCCCACTGTGCTGTGGCTAGGAAGCTCAGAGCGCCAGTGCTTGTGGGGCTGTGGAAGGGCTGCCTAGGGCAGGTGATGGCCAGCAAGAGCTTTCAGTGCTAGCCCCTTTGGTGTGGGAGCAGTGGCTGGACGTTTCGAATTTCGGAGCTGGGCTGTGGCTGTGCCGAGAAGGAACGTCCCCACTGTGCTGTGGCTAGGAAGCTCAGAGCGCCAGTGCTTGTGGGGCTGTGGAAGGGCTGCCTAGGGCAGGTGATGGCCAGCAAGAGCTTTCAGTGCTAGCCCCTTTGGTGTGGGAGCAGTGGCTGGACGTTTCGAATTTCGGAGCTGGGCTGTGGCTGTGCCGAGAAGGAACGTCCCCACTGTGCTGTGGCTAGGAAGCTCAGAGCGCCAGTGCTTGTGGGGCTGTGGAAGGGCTGCCTAGGGAAGGTGATGGCCAGCAAGAGCTTTCAGTGCTAGCCCCTTTGGTGTGGGAGCAGTGGCTGGACGTTTCGAATTTCAGACCTGGGCTCTGGCTGTGCCGAGAAGGAACGTCCCCACTGTGCTGTGGCTAGGAAGCTCAGAGCGCCAGTGCTTGTGGGGCTGTGGAAGGGCTGCCTAGGGAAGGTGATGGCCAGCAAGAGCTTTCAGTGCTAGCCCCTTTGGTGTGGGAGCAGTGGCTGGACGTTTCCGATTTGGGAGCTGGGCTGTGGCTGTGCCGAGAAGGAACGTCCCCACTGTGCTGTGGCTAGGAAGCTCAGAGCGCCAGTGCTTGTGGGGCTGTGGAAGGGATGCCTAGGGCAGGTGATGGCCAGCAAGAGCTTTCAGTGCTAGCCCCTTTGGTGTGGGAGCAGTGGCTGGACGTTTCGAATTTCGGAGCTGGGCTGTGGCTGTGCTGAGAAGGAACGTCCCCACTGTGCTGTGGCTAGGAAGCTCAGAGCGCCAGTGCTTGTGGGGCTGTGGAAGGGCTGCCTAGGGCAGGTGATGGCCAGCAAGAGCTTTCAGTGCTAGCCCCTTTGGTGTGTGAGCAGTGGCTGGACGTTTTGAATTTCGGAGCTGGGCTGTGGCTGTGCCGAGAAGGAACGTCCCCACTGTGCTGTGGCTAGGAAGCTCAGAGCGCCAGTGCTTGTGGGGCTGTGGAAGGGCTGCCTAGGGCAGGTGATGGCCAGCAAGAGCTTTCAGTGCTAGCCCCTTTGGTGTGGGAGCAGTGGCTGGACGTTTTGAATTTGGGAGCTGGGCTGTGGCTGTGCCGAGAAGGAACGTCCCCACTGTGCTGTGGCTAGGAAGCTCAGAGCGCCAGTGCTTGTGGGGCTGTGGAAGGGCTGCCTAGGGCAGGTGATGGCCAGCAAGAGCTTTCAGTGCTAGCCCCTTTGGTGTGGGAGCAGTGGCTGGACGTTTTGAATTTCGGAGCTGGGCTGTGGCTGTGCCGAGAAGGAACGTCCCCACTGTGCTGTGGCTAGGAAGCTCAGAGCGCCAGTGCTTGTGGGGCTGTGGAAGGGCTGCCTAGGGAAGGTGATGGCCAGCAAGAGCTTTCAGTGCTAGCCCCTTTGGTGTGGGAGCAGTGGCTGGACATTTCGAATTTCAGACCTGGGCTCTGGCTGTGCCGAGAAGGAACGTCCCCACTGTGCTGTGGCTAGGAAGCTCAGAGCGCCAGTGCTTGTGGGGCTGTGGAAGGGCTGCCTAGGGAAGGTGATGGCCAGCAAGAGCTTTCAGTGCTAGCCCCTTTGGTGTGGGAGCAGTGGCTGGACGTTTCCGATTTGGGAGCTGGGCTGTGGCTGTGCCGAGAAGGAACGTCCCCACTGTGCTGTGGCTAGGAAGCTCAGAGCGCCAGTGCTTGTGGGGCTGTGGAAGGGCTGCCTAGGGCAGGTGATGGCCAGCAAGAGCTTTCAGTGCTAGCCCCTTTGGTGTGGGAGCAGTGGCTGGACGTTTCGAATTTCGGAGCTGGGCTGTGGCTGTGCTGAGAAGGAACGTCCCCACTGTGCTGTGGCTAGGAAGCTCAGAGCGCCAGTGCTTGTGGGGCTGTGGAAGGGCTGCCTAGGGCAGGTGATGGCCAGCAAGAGCTTTCAGTGCTAGCCCCTTTGGTGTGGGAGCAGTGGCTGGACGTTTTGAATTTCGGAGCTGGGCTGTGGCTGTGCCGAGAAGGAACGTCCCCACTGTGCTGTGGCTAGGAAGCTCAGAGCGCCAGTGCTTGTGGGGCTGTGGAAGGGCTGCCTAGGGAAGGTGATGGCCAGCAAGAGCTTTCAGTGCTAGCCCCTTTGGTGTGGGAGCAGTGGCTGGACGTTTTGAATTTGGGAGCTGGGCTGTGGCTGTGCCGAGAAGGAACGTCCCCACTGTGCTGTGGCTAGGAAGCTCAGAGCGCCAGTGCTTGTGGGGCTGTGGAAGGGCTGCCTAGGGCAGGTGATGGCCAGCAAGAGCTTTCAGTGCTAGCCCCTTTGGTGTGGGAGCAGTGGCTGGACGTTTTGAATTTCGGAGCTGGGCTGTGGCTGTGCCGAGAAGGAACGTCCCCACTGTGCTGTGGCTAGGAAGCTCAGAGCGCCAGTGCTTGTGGGGCTGTGGAAGGGCTGCCTAGGGCAGGTGATGGCCAGCAAGAGCTTTCAGTGCTAGCCCCTTTGGTGTGGGAGCAGTGGCTGGACGTTTCGAATTTCGGAGCTGGGCTGTGGCTGTGCCGAGAAGGAACGTCCCCACTGTGCTGTGGCTAGGAAGCTCAGAGCGCCAGTGCTTGTGGGGCTGTGGAAGGGCTGCCTAGGGCAGGTGATGGCCAGCAAGAGCTTTCAGTGCTAGCCCCTTTGGTGTGGGAGCAGTGGCTGGACGTTTTGAATTTCGGAGCTGGGCTGTGGCTGTGCCGAGAAGGAACGTCCCCACTGTGCTGTGGCTAGGAAGCTCAGAGCGCCAGTGCTTGTGGGGCTGTGGAAGGGCTGCCTAGGGCAGGTGATGGCCAGCAAGAGCTTTCAGTGCTAGCCCCTTTGGTGTGGGAGCAGTGGCTGGACGTTTTGAATTTCGGAGCTGGGCTGTGGCTGTGCTGAGAAGGAACGTCCCCACTGTGCTGTGGCTAGGAAGCTCAGAGCGCCAGTGCTTGTGGGGCTGTGGAAGGGCTGCCTAGGGCAGGTGATGGCCAGCAAGAGCTTTCAGTGCTAGCCCCTTTGGTGTGGGAGCAGTGGCTGGACGTTTCGAATTTCGGAGCTGGGCTGTGGCTGTGCCGAGAAGGAACGTCCCCACTGTGCTGTGGCTAGGAAGCTCAGAGCGCCAGTGCTTGTGGGGCTGTGGAAGGGCTGCCTAGGGAAGGTGATGGCCAGCAAGAGCTTTCAGTGCTAGCCCCTTTGGTGTGGGAGCAGTGGCTGGACGTTTTGAATTTCGGAGCTGGGCTGTGGCTGTGCCGAGAAGGAACGTCCCCACTGTGCTGTGGCTAGGAAGCTCAGAGCGCCAGTGCTTGTGGGGCTGTGGAAGGGATGCCTAGGGCAGGTGATGGCCAGCAAGAGCTTTCAGTGCTAGCCCCTTTGGTGTGGGAGCAGTGGCTGGACGTTTTGAATTTCGGAGCTGGGCTGTGGCTGTGCCGAGAAGGAACGTCCCCACTGTGCTGTGGCTAGGAAGCTCAGAGCGCCAGTGCTTGTGGGGCTGTGGAAGGGCTGCCTAGGGCAGGTGATGGCCAGCAAGAGCTTTCAGTGCTAGCCCCTTTGGTGTGGGAGCAGTGGCTGGACGTTTCGAATTTCGGAGCTGGGCTGTGGCTGTGCCGAGAAGGAACGTCCCCACTGTGCTGTGGCTAGGAAGCTCAGAGCGCCAGTGCTTGTGGGGCTGTGGAAGGGCTGCCTAGGGCAGGTGATGGCCAGCAAGAGCTTTCAGTGCTAGCCCCTTTGGTGTGGGAGCAGTGGCTGGACGTTTTGAATTTCGGAGCTGGGCTGTGGCTGTGCCGAGAAGGAACGTCCCCACTGTGCTGTGGCTAGGAAGCTCAGAGCGCCAGTGCTTGTGGGGCTGTGGAAGGGCTGCCTAGGGCAGGTGATGGCCAGCAAGAGCTTTCAGTGCTAGCCCCTTTGGTGTGGGAGCAGTGGCTGGACGTTTTGAATTTCGGAGCTGGGCTGTGGCTGTGCCGAGAAGGAACGTCCCCACTGTGCTGTGGCTAGGAAGCTCAGAGCGCCAGTGCTTGTGGGGCTGTGGAAGGGCTGCCTAGGGCAGGTGATGGCCAGCAAGAGCTTTCAGTGCTAGCCCCTTTGGTGTGGGAGCAGTGGCTGGACGTTTTGAATTTCGGAGCTGGGCTGTGGCTGTGCTGAGAAGGAACGTCCCCACTGTGCTGTGGCTAGGAAGCTCAGAGCGCCAGTGCTTGTGGGGCTGTGGAAGGGCTGCCTAGGGCAGGTGATGGCCAGCAAGAGCTTTCAGTGCTAGCCCCTTTGGTGTGGGAGCAGTGGCTGGACGTTTCGAATTTCGGAGCTGGGCTGTGGCTGTGCCGAGAAGGAACGTCCCCACTGTGCTGTGGCTAGGAAGCTCAGAGCGCCAGTGCTTGTGGGGCTGTGGAAGGGCTGCCTAGGGAAGGTGATGGCCAGCAAGAGCTTTCAGTGCTAGCCCCTTTGGTGTGGGAGCAGTGGCTGGACGTTTTGAATTTCGGAGCTGGGCTGTGGCTGTGCCGAGAAGGAACGTCCCCACTGTGCTGTGGCTAGGAAGCTCAGAGCGCCAGTGCTTGTGGGGCTGTGGAAGGGATGCCTAGGGCAGGTGATGGCCAGCAAGAGCTTTCAGTGCTAGCCCCTTTGGTGTGGGAGCAGTGGCTGGACGTTTCGAATTTCGGAGCTGGGCTGTGGCTGTGCCGAGAAGGAACGTCCCCACTGTGCTGTGGCTAGGAAGCTCAGAGCGCCAGTGCTTGTGGGGCTGTGGAAGGGCTGCCTAGGGCAGGTGATGGCCAGCAAGAGCTTTCAGTGCTAGCCCCTTTGGTGTGGGAGCAGTGGCTGGACGTTTTGAATTTCGGAGCTGGGCTGTGGCTGTGCCGAGAAGGAACGTCCCCACTGTGCTGTGGCTAGGAAGCTCAGAGCGCCAGTGCTTGTGGGGCTGTGGAAGGGCTGCCTAGGGCAGGTGATGGCCAGCAAGAGCTTTCAGTGCTAGCCCCTTTGGTGTGGGAGCAGTGGCTGGACGTTTTGAATTTCAGAGCTGGGCTGTGGCTGTGCCGAGAAGGAACGTCCCCACTGTGCTGTGGCTAGGAAGCTCAGAGCGCCAGTGCTTGTGGGGCTGTGGAAGGGCTGCCTAGGGCAGGTGATGGCCAGCAAGAGCTTTCAGTGCTAGCCCCTTTGGTGTGGGAGCAGTGGCTGGACGTTTTGAATTTCGGAGCTGGGCTGTGGCTGTGCCGAGAAGGAACGTCCCCACTGTGCTGTGGCTAGGAAGCTCAGAGCGCCAGTGCTTGTGGGGCTGTGGAAGGGCTGCCTAGGGAAGGTGATGGCCAGCAAGAGCTTTCAGTGCTAGCCCCTTTGGTGTGGGAGCAGTGGCTGGACGTTTTGAATTTGGGAGCTGGGCTGTGGCTGTGCCGAGAAGGAACGTCCCCACTGTGCTGTGGCTAGGAAGCTCAGAGCGCCAGTGCTTGTGGGGCTGTGGAAGGGCTGCCTAGGGAAGGTGATGGCCAGCAAGAGCTTTCAGTGCTAGCCCCTTTGGTGTGGGAGCAGTGGCTGGACGTTTCGAATTTCGGAGCTGGGCTGTGGCTGTGCTGAGAAGGAACGTCCCCACTGTGCTGTGGCTAGGAAGCTCAGAGCGCCAGTGCTTGTGGGGCTGTGGAAGGGCTGCCTAGGGCAGGTGATGGCCAGCAAGAGCTTTCAGTGCTAGCCCCTTTGGTGTGGGAGCAGTGGCTGGACGTTTTGAATTTCGGAGCTGGGCTGTGGCTGTGCCGAGAAGGAACGTCCCCACTGTGCTGTGGCTAGGAAGCTCAGAGCGCCAGTGCTTGTGGGGCTGTGGAAGGGCTGCCTAGGGCAGGTGATGGCCAGCAAGAGCTTTCAGTGCTAGCCCCTTTGGTGTGGGAGCAGTGGCTGGACGTTTTGAATTTCGGAGCTGGGCTGTGGCTGTGCTGAGAAGGAACGTCCCCACTGTGCTGTGGCTAGGAAGCTCAGAGCGCCAGTGCTTGTGGGGCTGTGGAAGGGCTGCCTAGGGCAGGTGATGGCCAGCAAGAGCTTTCAGTGCTAGCCCCTTTGGTGTGGGAGCAGTGGCTGGACGTTTCGAATTTCGGAGCTGGGCTGTGGCTGTGCCGAGAAGGAACGTCCCCACTGTGCTGTGGCTAGGAAGCTCAGAGCGCCAGTGCTTGTGGGGCTGTGGAAGGGCTGCCTAGGGAAGGTGATGGCCAGCAAGAGCTTTCAGTGCTAGCCCCTTTGGTGTGGGAGCAGTGGCTGGACGTTTTGAATTTCGGAGCTGGGCTGTGGCTGTGCCGAGAAGGAACGTCCCCACTGTGCTGTGGCTAGGAAGCTCAGAGCGCCAGTGCTTGTGGGGCTGTGGAAGGGCTGCCTAGGGCAGGTGATGGCCAGCAAGAGCTTTCAGTGCTAGCCCCTTTGGTGTGGGAGCAGTGGCTGGACGTTTCGAATTTCGGAGCTGGGCTGTGGCTGTGCCGAGAAGGAACGTCCCCACTGTGCTGTGGCTAGGAAGCTCAGAGCGCCAGTGCTTGTGGGGCTGTGGAAGGGCTGCCTAGGGCAGGTGATGGCCAGCAAGAGCTTTCAGTGCTAGCCCCTTTGGTGTGGGAGCAGTGGCTGGACGTTTTGAATTTCGGAGCTGGGCTGTGGCTGTGCCGAGAAGGAACGTCCCCACTGTGCTGTGGCTAGGAAGCTCAGAGCGCCAGTGCTTGTGGGGCTGTGGAAGGGCTGCCTAGGGCAGGTGATGGCCAGCAAGAGCTTTCAGTGCTAGCCCCTTTGGTGTGGGAGCATGGCTGGACGTTTTGAATTTCGGAGCTGGGCTGTGGCTGTGCTGAGAAGGAACGTCCCCACTGTGCTGTGGCTAGGAAGCTCAGAGCGCCAGTGCTTGTGGGGCTGTGGAAGGGCTGCCTAGGGCAGGTGATGGCCAGCAAGAGCTTTCAGTGCTAGCCCCTTTGGTGTGGGAGCAGTGGCTGGACGTTTTGAATTTCGGAGCTGGGCTGTGGCTGTGCCGAGAAGGAACGTCCCCACTGTGCTGTGGCTAGGAAGCTCAGAGCGCCAGTGCTTGTGGGGCTGTCGAAGGGCTGCCTAGGGCAGGTGATGGCCAGCAAGAGCTTTCAGTGCTAGCCCCTTTGGTGTGGGAGCAGTGGCTGGACGTTTTGAATTTCGGAGCTGGGCTGTGGCTGTGCCGAGAAGGAACGTCCCCACTGTGCTGTGGCTAGGAAGCTCAGAGCGCCAGTGCTTGTGGGGCTGTGGAAGGGCTGCCTAGGGCAGGTGATGGCCAGCAAGAGCTTTCAGTGCTAGCCCCTTTGGTGTGGGAGCAGTGGCTGGACGTTTCGAATTTCGGAGCTGGGCTGTGGCTGTGCTGAGAAGGAACGTCCCCACTGTGCTGTGGCTAGGAAGCTCAGAGCGCCAGTGCTTGTGGGGCTGTGGAAGGGCTGCCTAGGGAAGGTGATGGCCAGCAAGAGCTTTCAGTGCTAGCCCCTTTGGTGTGGGAGTAGTGGCTGGACGTTTTGAATTTCAGAGCTGGGCTGTGGCTGTGCCGAGAAGGAACGTCCCCACTGTGCTGTGGCTAGGAAGCTCAGAGCGCCAGTGCTTGTGGGGCTGTGGAAGGGCTGCCTAGGGCAGGTGATGGCCAGCAAGAGCTTTCAGTGCTAGCCCCTTTGGTGTGGGAGCAGTGGCTGGACGTTTTGAATTTCGGAGCTGGGCTGTGGCTGTGCCGAGAAGGAACGTCCCCACTGTGCTGTGGCTAGGAAGCTCAGAGCGCCAGTGCTTGTGGGGCTGTGGAAGGGCAGCCTAGGGAAGGTGATGGCCAGCAAGAGCTTTCAGTGCTAGCCCCTTTGGTGTGGGAGCAGTGGCTGGACGTTTTGAATTTCGGAGCTGGGCTGTGGCTGTGCTGAGAAGGAACGTCCCCACTGTGCTGTGGCTAGGAAGCTCAGAGCGCCAGTGCTTGTGGGGCTGTGGAAGGGCTGCCTAGGGAAGGTGATGGCCAGCAAGAGCTTTCAGTGCTAGCCCCTTTGGTGTGGGAGCAGTGGCTGGAGGTTTTGAATTTCAGAGCTGGGCTGTGGCTGTGCCGAGAAGGAACGTCCCCACTGTGCTGTGGCTAGGAAGCTCAGAGCGCCAGTGCTTGTGGGGCTGTGGAAGGGCAGCCTAGGGAAGGTGATGGCCAGCAAGAGCTTTCAGTGCTAGCCCCTTTGGTGTGGGAGCAGTGGCTGGACGTTTTGAATTTCGGAGCTGGGCTGTGGCTGTGCCGAGAAGGAACGTCCCCACTGTGCTGTGGCTAGGAAGCTCAGAGCGCCAGTGCTTGTGGGGCTGTGGAAGGGCTGCCTAGGGCAGGTGATGGCCAGCAAGAGCTTTCAGTGCTAGCCCCTTTGGTGTGGGAGCAGTGGCTGGACGTTTTGAATTTCGGAGCTGGGCTGTGGCTGTGCTGAGAAGGAACGTCCCCACTGTGCTGTGGCTAGGAAGCTCAGAGCGCCAGTGCTTGTGGGGCTGTGGAAGGGCTGCCTAGGGAAGGTGATGGCCAGCAAGAGCTTTCAGTGCTAGCCCCTTTGGTGTGGGAGCAGTGGCTGGACTTTTTGAATTTCGGAGCTGGGCTGTGGCTGTGCCGAGAAGGAACGTCCCCACTGTGCTGTGGCTAGGAAGCTCAGAGCGCCAGTGCTTGTGGGGCTGTGGAAGGGCTGCCTAGGGAAGGTGATGGCCAGCAAGAGCTTTCAGTGCTAGCCCCTTTGGTGTGGGAGCAGTGGCTGGACGTTTTGAATTTGGGAGCTGGGCTGTGGCTGTGCTGAGAAGGAACGTCCCCACTGTGCTGTGGCTAGGAAGCTCAGAGCGCCAGTGCTTGTGGGGCTGTGGAAGGGCTGCCTAGGGCAGGTGATGGCCAGCAAGAGCTTTCAGTGCTAGCCCCTTTGGTGTGGGAGCAGTGGCTGGACGTTTTGAATTTGGGAGCTGGGCTGTGGCTGTGCCGAGAAGGAACGTCCCCACTGTGCTGTGGCTAGGAAGCTCAGAGCGCCAGTGCTTGTGGGGCTGTGGAAGGGCTGCCTAGGGCAGGTGATGGCCAGCAAGAGCTTTCAGTGCTAGCCCCTTTGGTGTGGGAGCAGTGGCTGGACGTTTTGAATTTCGGAGCTGGGCTGTGGCTGTGCCGAGAAGGAACGTCCCCACTGTGCTGTGGCTAGGAAGCTCAGAGCGCCAGTGCTTGTGGGGCTGTGGAAGGGCTGCCTAGGGCAGGTGATGGCCAGCAAGAGCTTTCAGTGCTAGCCCCTTTGGTGTGGGAGCAGTGGCTGGACGTTTTGAATTTCGGAGCTGGGCTGTGGCTGTGCCGAGAAGGAACGTCCCCACTGTGCTGTGGCTAGGAAGCTCAGAGCGCCAGTGCTTGTGGGGCTGTGGAAGGGCTGCCTAGGGAAGGTGATGGCCAGCAAAAGCTTTCAGTGCTAGCCCCTTTGGTGTGGGAGCAGTGGCTGGACGTTTTGAATTTCAGAGCTGGGCTCTGGCTGTGCCGAGAAGGAACGTCCCCACTGTGCTGTGGCTAGGAAGCTCAGAGCGCCAGTGCTTGTGGGGCTGTGGAAGGGCTGCCTAGGGAAGGTGATGGCCAGCAAGAGCTTTCAGTGCTAGCCCCTTTGGTGTGGGAGCAGTGGCTGGACGTTTTGAATTTCGGAGCTGGGCTGTGGCTGTGCTGAGAAGGAACGTCCCCACTGTGCTGTGGCTAGGAAGCTCAGAGCGCCAGTGCTTGTGGGGCTGTGGAAGGGCTGCCTAGGGCAGGTGATGGCCAGCAAGAGCTTTCAGTGCTAGCCCCTTTGGTGTGGGAGCAGTGGCTGGACGTTTTGAATTTGGGAGCTGGGCTGTGGCTGTGCCGAGAAGGAACGTCCCCACTGTGCTGTGGCTCGGAAGCTCAGAGCGCCAGTGCTTGTGGGGCTGTGGAAGGGCTGCCTAGGGCAGGTGATGGCCAGCAAGAGCTTTCAGTGCTAGCCCCTTTGGTGTGGGAGCAGTGGCTGGACGTTTTGAATTTCAGAGCTGGGCTGTGGCTGTGCCGAGAAGGAACGTCCCCACTGTGCTGTGGCTAGGAAGCTCAGAGCGCCAGTGCTTGTGGGGCTGTGGAAGGGCTGCCTAGGGCAGGTGATGGCCAGCAAGAGCTTTCAGTGCTAGCCCCTTTGGTGTGGGAGCAGTGGCTGGACGTTTCGAATTTCGGAGCTGGGCTGTGGCTGTGCTGAGAAGGAACGTCCCCACTGTGCTGTGGCTAGGAAGCTCAGAGCGCCAGTGCTTGTGGGGCTGTGGAAGGGCTGCCTAGGGAAGGTGATGGCCAGCAAGAGCTTTCAGTGCTAGCCCCTTTGGTGTGGGAGCAGTGGCTGGACGTTTTGAATTTCGGAGCTGGGCTGTGGCTGTGCTGAGAAGGAACGTCCCCACTGTGCTGTGGCTAGGAAGCTCAGAGCGCCAGTGCTTGTGGGGCTGTGGAAGGGCTGCCTAGGGCAGGTGATGGCCAGCAAGAGCTTTCAGTGCTAGCCCCTTTGGTGTGGGAGCAGTGGCTGGACGTTTCGAATTTCGGAGCTGGGCTGTGGCTGTGCCGAGAAGGAACGTCCCCACTGTGCTGTGGCTAGGAAGCTCAGAGCGCCAGTGCTTGTGGGGCTGTGGAAGGGCTGCCTAGGGCAGGTGATGGCCAGCAAGAGCTTTCAGTGCTAGCCCCTTTGGTGTGGGAGCAGTGGCTGGACGTTTTGAATTTCAGAGCTGGGCTGTGGCTGTGCCGAGAAGGAACGTCCCCACTGTGCTGTGGCTAGGAAGCTCAGAGCGCCAGTGCTTGTGGGGCTGTGGAAGGGCTGCCTAGGGCAGGTGATGGCCAGCAAGAGCTTTCAGTGCTAGCCCCTTTGGTGTGGGAGCAGTGGCTGGACGTTTTGAATTTCGGAGCTGGGCTGTGGCTGTGCCGAGAAGGAACGTCCCCACTGTGCTGTGGCTAGGAAGCTCAGAGCGCCAGTGCTTGTGGGGCTGTGGAAGGGCTGCCTAGGGCAGGTGATGGCCAGCAAGAGCTTTCAGTGCTAGCCCCTTTGGTGTGGGAGCAGTGGCTGGACGTTTTGAATTTCGGAGCTGGGCTGTGGCTGTGCCGAGAAGGAACGTCCCCACTGTGCTGTGGCTAGGAAGCTCAGAGCGCCAGTGCTTGTGGGGCTGTGGAAGGGCTGCCTAGGGAAGGTGATGGCCAGCAAAAGCTTTCAGTGCTAGCCCCTTTGGTGTGGGAGCAGTGGCTGGACGTTTTGAATTTCAGAGCTGGGCTCTGGCTGTGCTGAGAAGGAACGTCCCCACTGTGCTGTGGCTAGGAAGCTCAGAGCGCCAGTGCTTGTGGGGCTGTGGAAGGGCTGCCTAGGGAAGGTGATGGCCAGCAAGAGCTTTCAGTGCTAGCCCCTTTGGTGTGGGAGCAGTGGCTGGACGTTTTGAATTTCGGAGCTGGGCTGTGGCTGTGCTGAGAAGGAACGTCCCCACTGTGCTGTGGCTAGGAAGCTCAGAGCGCCAGTGCTTGTGGGGCTGTGGAAGGGCTGCCTAGGGCAGGTGATGGCCAGCAAGAGCTTTCAGTGCTAGCCCCTTTGGTGTGGGAGCAGTGGCTGGACGTTTTGAATTTCGGAGCTGGGCTGTGGCTGTGCCGAGAAGGAACGTCCCCACTGTGCTGTGGCTCGGAAGCTCAGAGCGCCAGTGCTTGTGGGGCTGTGGAAGGGCTGCCTAGGGCAGGTGATGGCCAGCAAGAGCTTTCAGTGCTAGCCCCTTTGGTGTGGGAGCAGTGGCTGGACGTTTTGAATTTCAGAGCTGGGCTGTGGCTGTGCCGAGAAGGAACGTCCCCACTGTGCTGTGGCTAGGAAGCTCAGAGCGCCAGTGCTTGTGGGGCTGTGGAAGGGCTGCCTAGGGCAGGTGATGGCCAGCAAGAGCTTTCAGTGCTAGCCCCTTTGGTGTGGGAGCAGTGGCTGGACGTTTCGAATTTCGGAGCTGGGCTGTGGCTGTGCTGAGAAGGAACGTCCCCACTGTGCTGTGGCTAGGAAGCTCAGAGCGCCAGTGCTTGTGGGGCTGTGGAAGGGCTGCCTAGGGCAGGTGATGGCCAGCAAGAGCTTTCAGTGCTAGCCCCTTTGGTGTGGGAGCAGTGGCTGGACGTTTTGAATTTCGGAGCTGGGCTGTGGCTGTGCTGAGAAGGAACGTCCCCACTGTGCTGTGGCTAGGAAGCTCAGAGCGCCAGTGCTTGTGGGGCTGTGGAAGGGCTGCCTAGGGCAGGTGATGGCCAGCAAGAGCTTTCAGTGCTAGCCCCTTTGGTGTGGGAGCAGTGGCTGGACGTTTCGAATTTCGGAGCTGGGCTGTGGCTGTGCCGAGAAGGAACGTCCCCACTGTGCTGTGGCTAGGAAGCTCAGAGCGCCAGTGCTTGTGGGGCTGTGGAAGGGCTGCCTAGGGCAGGTGATGGCCAGCAAGAGCTTTCAGTGCTAGCCACTTTGGTGTGGGAGCAGTGGCTGGACGTTTTGAATTTCGGAGCTGGGCTGTGGCTGTGCCGAGAAGGAACGTCCCCACTGTGCTGTGGCTAGGAAGCTCAGAGCGCCAGTGCTTGTGGGGCTGTGGAAGGGCTGCCTAGGGCAGGTGATGGCCAGCAAGAGCTTTCAGTGCTAGCCCCTTTGGTGTGGGAGCAGTGGCTGGAGGTTTTGAATTTCGGAGCTGGGCTGTGGCTGTGCCGAGAAGGAACGTCCCCACTGTGCTGTGGCTAGGAAGCTCAGAGCGCCAGTGCTTGTGGGGCTGTGGAAGGGCTGCCTAGGGCAGGTGATGGCCAGCAAGAGCTTTCAGTGCTAGCCCCTTTGGTGTGGGAGCAGTGGCTGGACGTTTTGAATTTCGGAGCTGGGCTGTGGCTGTGCCGAGAAGGAACGTCCCCACTGTGCTGTGGCTAGGAAGCTCAGAGCGCCAGTGCTTGTGGGGCTGTGGAAGGGCTGCCTAGGGCAGGTGATGGCCAGCAAGAGCTTTCAGTGCTAGCCCCTTTGGTGTGGGAGCAGTGGCTGGAGGTTTTGAATTTCAGAGCTGGGCTGTGGCTGTGCCGAGAAGGAACGTCCCCACTGTGCTGTGGCTAGGAAGCTCAGAGCGCCAGTGCTTGTGGGGCTGTGGAAGGGCTGCCTAGGGCAGGTGATGGCCAGCAAGAGCTTTCAGTGCTAGCCCCTTTGGTGTGGGAGCAGTGGCTGGACGTTTCGAATTTCGGAGCTGGGCTGTGGCTGTGCTGAGAAGGAACGTCCCCACTGTGCTGTGGCTAGGAAGCTCAGAGCGCCAGTGCTTGTGGGGCTGTGGAAGGGCTGCCTAGGGCAGGTGATGGCCAGCAAGAGCTTTCAGTGCTAGCCCCTTTGGTGTGGGAGCAGTGGCTGGACGTTTTGAATTTCGGAGCTGGGCTGTGTCTGTGCTGAGAAGGAACGTCCCCACTGTGCTGTGGCTAGGAAGCTCAGAGCGCCAGTGCTTGTGGGGCTGTGGAAGGGCTGCCTAGGGCAGGTGATGGCCAGCAAGAGCTTTCAGTGCTAGCCCCTTTGGTGTGGGAGCAGTGGCTGGACGTTTTGAATTTCGGAGCTGGGCTCTGGCTGTGCTAAGAAGGAACGTCCCCACTGTGCTGTGGCTAGGAAGCTCAGAGCGCCAGTGCTTGTGGGGCTGTGGAAGGGCAGCCTAGGGAAGGTGATTTCCAGCAACAGCTTTCAGTGCTAGCCCCTTTGGTGTGGGAGCAGTGGCTGGACGTTTCGAATTTCGGAGCTGGGCTGTGGCTGTGCCGAGAAGGAACGTCCCCACTGTGCTGTGGCTAGGAAGCTCAGAGCGCCAGTGCTTGTGGGGCTGTGGAAGGGCTGCCTAGGGCAGGTGATGGCCAGCAAGAGCTTTCAGTGCTAGCCCCTTTGGTGTGGGAGCAGTGGCTGGACGTTTTGAATTTCGGAGCTGGGCTCTGGCTGTGCTGAGAAGGAACGTCCCCACTGTGCTGTGGCTAGGAAGCTCAGAGCGCCAGTGCTTGTGGGGCTGTGGAAGGGCTGCCTAGGGCAGGTGATGGCCAGCAAGAGCTTTCAGTGCTAGCCCCTTTGGTGTGGGAGCAGTGGCTGGACGTTTCGAATTTCGGAGCTGGGCTGTGGCTGTGCCGAGAAGGAACGTCCCCACTGTGCTGTGGCTAGGAAGCTCAGAGCGCCAGTGCTTGTGGGGCTGTGGAAGGGCTGCCTAGGGAAGGTGATGGCCAGCAAGAGCTTTCAGTGCTAGCCCCTTTGGTGTGGGAGCAGTGGCTGGACGTTTTGAATTTCGGAGCTGGGCTGTGGCTGTGCTGAGAAGGAACGTCCCCACTGTGCTGTGGCTAGGAAGCTCAGAGCGCCAGTGCTTGTGGGGCTGTGGAAGGGCTGCCTAGGGCAGGTGATGGCCAGCAAGAGCTTTCAGTGCTAGCCCCTTTGGTGTGGGAGCAGTGGCTGGACGTTTTGAATTTGGGAGCTGGGCTGTGGCTGTGCCGAGAAGGAACGTCCCCACTGTGCTGTGGCTCGGAAGCTCAGAGCGCCAGTGCTTGTGGGGCTGTGGAAGGGCTGCCTAGGGCAGGTGATGGCCAGCAAGAGCTTTCAGTGCTAGCCCCTTTGGTGTGGGAGCAGTGGCTGGACGTTTTGAATTTCAGAGCTGGGCTGTGGCTGTGCCGAGAAGGAACGTCCCCACTGTGCTGTGGCTAGGAAGCTCAGAGCGCCAGTGCTTGTGGGGCTGTGGAAGGGCTGCCTAGGGCAGGTGATGGCCAGCAAGAGCTTTCAGTGCTAGCCCCTTTGGTGTGGGAGCAGTGGCTGGACGTTTCGAATTTCGGAGCTGGGCTGTGGCTGTGCTGAGAAGGAACGTCCCCACTGTGCTGTGGCTAGGAAGCTCAGAGCGCCAGTGCTTGTGGGGCTGTGGAAGGGCTGCCTAGGGAAGGTGATGGCCAGCAAGAGCTTTCAGTGCTAGCCCCTTTGGTGTGGGAGCAGTGGCTGGACGTTTTGAATTTCGGAGCTGGGCTGTGGCTGTGCTGAGAAGGAACGTCCCCACTGTGCTGTGGCTAGGAAGCTCAGAGCGCCAGTGCTTGTGGGGCTGTGGAAGGGCTGCCTAGGGCAGGTGATGGCCAGCAAGAGCTTTCAGTGCTAGCCCCTTTGGTGTGGGAGCAGTGGCTGGACGTTTCGAATTTCGGAGCTGGGCTGTGGCTGTGCCGAGAAGGAACGTCCCCACTGTGCTGTGGCTAGGAAGCTCAGAGCGCCAGTGCTTGTGGGGCTGTGGAAGGGCTGCCTAGGGCAGGTGATGGCCAGCAAGAGCTTTCAGTGCTAGCCCCTTTGGTGTGGGAGCAGTGGCTGGACGTTTTGAATTTCAGAGCTGGGCTGTGGCTGTGCCGAGAAGGAACGTCCCCACTGTGCTGTGGCTAGGAAGCTCAGAGCGCCAGTGCTTGTGGGGCTGTGGAAGGGCTGCCTAGGGCAGGTGATGGCCAGCAAGAGCTTTCAGTGCTAGCCCCTTTGGTGTGGGAGCAGTGGCTGGACGTTTTGAATTTCGGAGCTGGGCTGTGGCTGTGCCGAGAAGGAACGTCCCCACTGTGCTGTGGCTAGGAAGCTCAGAGCGCCAGTGCTTGTGGGGCTGTGGAAGGGCTGCCTAGGGCAGGTGATGGCCAGCAAGAGCTTTCAGTGCTAGCCCCTTTGGTGTGGGAGCAGTGGCTGGACGTTTTGAATTTCGGAGCTGGGCTGTGGCTGTGCCGAGAAGGAACGTCCCCACTGTGCTGTGGCTAGGAAGCTCAGAGCGCCAGTGCTTGTGGGGCTGTGGAAGGGCTGCCTAGGGAAGGTGATGGCCAGCAAAAGCTTTCAGTGCTAGCCCCTTTGGTGTGGGAGCAGTGGCTGGACGTTTTGAATTTCAGAGCTGGGCTCTGGCTGTGCTGAGAAGGAACGTCCCCACTGTGCTGTGGCTAGGAAGCTCAGAGCGCCAGTGCTTGTGGGGCTGTGGAAGGGCTGCCTAGGGAAGGTGATGGCCAGCAAGAGCTTTCAGTGCTAGCCCCTTTGGTGTGGGAGCAGTGGCTGGACGTTTTGAATTTCGGAGCTGGGCTGTGGCTGTGCTGAGAAGGAACGTCCCCACTGTGCTGTGGCTAGGAAGCTCAGAGCGCCAGTGCTTGTGGGGCTGTGGAAGGGCTGCCTAGGGCAGGTGATGGCCAGCAAGAGCTTTCAGTGCTAGCCCCTTTGGTGTGGGAGCAGTGGCTGGACGTTTTGAATTTCGGAGCTGGGCTGTGGCTGTGCCGAGAAGGAACGTCCCCACTGTGCTGTGGCTCGGAAGCTCAGAGCGCCAGTGCTTGTGGGGCTGTGGAAGGGCTGCCTAGGGCAGGTGATGGCCAGCAAGAGCTTTCAGTGCTAGCCCCTTTGGTGTGGGAGCAGTGGCTGGACGTTTTGAATTTCAGAGCTGGGCTGTGGCTGTGCCGAGAAGGAACGTCCCCACTGTGCTGTGGCTAGGAAGCTCAGAGCGCCAGTGCTTGTGGGGCTGTGGAAGGGCTGCCTAGGGCAGGTGATGGCCAGCAAGAGCTTTCAGTGCTAGCCCCTTTGGTGTGGGAGCAGTGGCTGGACGTTTCGAATTTCGGAGCTGGGCTGTGGCTGTGCTGAGAAGGAACGTCCCCACTGTGCTGTGGCTAGGAAGCTCAGAGCGCCAGTGCTTGTGGGGCTGTGGAAGGGCTGCCTAGGGCAGGTGATGGCCAGCAAGAGCTTTCAGTGCTAGCCCCTTTGGTGTGGGAGCAGTGGCTGGACGTTTTGAATTTCGGAGCTGGGCTGTGGCTGTGCTGAGAAGGAACGTCCCCACTGTGCTGTGGCTAGGAAGCTCAGAGCGCCAGTGCTTGTGGGGCTGTGGAAGGGCTGCCTAGGGCAGGTGATGGCCAGCAAGAGCTTTCAGTGCTAGCCCCTTTGGTGTGGGAGCAGTGGCTGGACGTTTCGAATTTCGGAGCTGGGCTGTGGCTGTGCCGAGAAGGAACGTCCCCACTGTGCTGTGGCTAGGAAGCTCAGAGCGCCAGTGCTTGTGGGGCTGTGGAAGGGCTGCCTAGGGCAGGTGATGGCCAGCAAGAGCTTTCAGTGCTAGCCACTTTGGTGTGGGAGCAGTGGCTGGACGTTTTGAATTTCGGAGCTGGGCTGTGGCTGTGCCGAGAAGGAACGTCCCCACTGTGCTGTGGCTAGGAAGCTCAGAGCGCCAGTGCTTGTGGGGCTGTGGAAGGGCTGCCTAGGGCAGGTGATGGCCAGCAAGAGCTTTCAGTGCTAGCCCCTTTGGTGTGGGAGCAGTGGCTGGAGGTTTTGAATTTCGGAGCTGGGCTGTGGCTGTGCCGAGAAGGAACGTCCCCACTGTGCTGTGGCTAGGAAGCTCAGAGCGCCAGTGCTTGTGGGGCTGTGGAAGGGCTGCCTAGGGCAGGTGATGGCCAGCAAGAGCTTTCAGTGCTAGCCCCTTTGGTGTGGGAGCAGTGGCTGGACGTTTTGAATTTCGGAGCTGGGCTGTGGCTGTGCCGAGAAGGAACGTCCCCACTGTGCTGTGGCTAGGAAGCTCAGAGCGCCAGTGCTTGTGGGGCTGTGGAAGGGCTGCCTAGGGCAGGTGATGGCCAGCAAGAGCTTTCAGTGCTAGCCCCTTTGGTGTGGGAGCAGTGGCTGGAGGTTTTGAATTTCAGAGCTGGGCTGTGGCTGTGCCGAGAAGGAACGTCCCCACTGTGCTGTGGCTAGGAAGCTCAGAGCGCCAGTGCTTGTGGGGCTGTGGAAGGGCTGCCTAGGGCAGGTGATGGCCAGCAAGAGCTTTCAGTGCTAGCCCCTTTGGTGTGGGAGCAGTGGCTGGACGTTTCGAATTTCGGAGCTGGGCTGTGGCTGTGCTGAGAAGGAACGTCCCCACTGTGCTGTGGCTAGGAAGCTCAGAGCGCCAGTGCTTGTGGGGCTGTGGAAGGGCTGCCTAGGGCAGGTGATGGCCAGCAAGAGCTTTCAGTGCTAGCCCCTTTGGTGTGGGAGCAGTGGCTGGACGTTTTGAATTTCGGAGCTGGGCTGTGTCTGTGCTGAGAAGGAACGTCCCCACTGTGCTGTGGCTAGGAAGCTCAGAGCGCCAGTGCTTGTGGGGCTGTGGAAGGGCTGCCTAGGGCAGGTGATGGCCAGCAAGAGCTTTCAGTGCTAGCCCCTTTGGTGTGGGAGCAGTGGCTGGACGTTTTGAATTTCGGAGCTGGGCTCTGGCTGTGCTAAGAAGGAACGTCCCCACTGTGCTGTGGCTAGGAAGCTCAGAGCGCCAGTGCTTGTGGGGCTGTGGAAGGGCAGCCTAGGGAAGGTGATTTCCAGCAACAGCTTTCAGTGCTAGCCCCTTTGGTGTGGGAGCAGTGGCTGGACGTTTCGAATTTCGGAGCTGGGCTGTGGCTGTGCCGAGAAGGAACGTCCCCACTGTGCTGTGGCTAGGAAGCTCAGAGCGCCAGTGCTTGTGGGGCTGTGGAAGGGCTGCCTAGGGCAGGTGATGGCCAGCAAGAGCTTTCAGTGCTAGCCCCTTTGGTGTGGGAGCAGTGGCTGGACGTTTTGAATTTCGGAGCTGGGCTCTGGCTGTGCTGAGAAGGAACGTCCCCACTGTGCTGTGGCTAGGAAGCTCAGAGCGCCAGTGCTTGTGGGGCTGTGGAAGGGCTGCCTAGGGCAGGTGATGGCCAGCAAGAGCTTTCAGTGCTAGCCCCTTTGGTGTGGGAGCAGTGGCTGGACGTTTTGAATTTCGGAGCTGGGCTGTGGCTGTGCCGAGAAGGAACGTCCCCACTGTGCTGTGGCTAGGAAGCTCAGAGCGCCAGTGCTTGTGGGGCTGTGGAAGGGCTGCCTAGGGCAGGTGATGGCCAGCAAGAGCTTTCAGTGCTAGCCCCTTTGGTGTGGGAGCAGTGGCTGGACGTTTTGAATTTCGGAGCTGGGCTGTGGCTGTGCCGAGAAGGAACGTCCCCACTGTGCTGTGGCTAGGAAGCTCAGAGCGCCAGTGCTTGTGGGGCTGTGGAAGGGCTGCCTAGGGAAGGTGATGGCCAGCAAGAGCTTTCAGTGCTAGCCCCTTTGGTGTGGGAGCAGTGGCTGGACGTTTCGAATTTCAGACCTGGGCTCTGGCTGTGCCGAGAAGGAACGTCCCCACTGTGCTGTGGCTAGGAAGCTCAGAGCGCCAGTGCTTGTGGGGCTGTGGAAGGGCTGCCTAGGGCAGGTGATGGCCAGCAAGAGCTTTCAGTGCTAGCCCCTTTGGTGTGGGAGCAGTGGCTGGACGTTTTGAATTTTGGAGCTGGGCTGTGGCTGTGCCGAGAAGGAACGTCCCCACTGTGCTGTGGCTAGGAAGCTCAGAGCGCCAGTGCTTGTGGGGCTGTGGAAGGGCTGCCTAGGGCAGGTGATGGCCAGCAAGAGCTTTCAGTGCTAGCCACTTTGGTGTGGGAGCAGTGGCTGGACGTTTTGAATTTCGGAGCTGGGCTGTGGCTGTGCCGAGAAGGAACGTCCCCACTGTGCTGTGGCTAGGAAGCTCAGAGCGCCAGTGCTTGTGGGGCTGTGGAAGGGCTGCCTAGGGCAGGTGATGGCCAGCAAGAGCTTTCAGTGCTAGCCCCTTTGGTGTGGGAGCAGTGGCTGGACGTTTTGAATTTCGGAGCTGGGCTGTGGCTGTGCCGAGAAGGAACGTCCCCACTGTGCTGTGGCTAGGAAGCTCAGAGCGCCAGTGCTTGTGGGGCTGTGGAAGGGCAGCCTAGGGCAGGTGATGGCCAGCAAGAGCTTTCAGTGCTAGCCCCTTTGGTGTGGGAGCAGTGGCTGGACGTTTCGAATTTCGGAGCTGGGCTGTGGCTGTGCCGAGAAGGAACGTCCCCACTGTGCTGTGGCTAGGAAGCTCAGAGCGCCAGTGCTTGTGGGGCTGTGGAAGGGCTGCCTAGGGCAGGTGATGGCCAGCAAGAGCTTTCAGTGCTAGCCCCTTTGGTGTGGGAGCAGTGGCTGGACGTTTTGAATTTCGGAGCTGGGCTGTGGCTGTGCCGAGAAGGAACGTCCCCACTGTGCTGTGGCTAGGAAGCTCAGAGCGCCAGTGCTTGTGGGGCTGTGGAAGGGCTGCCTAGGGCAGGTGATGGCCAGCAAGAGCTTTCAGTGCTAGCCCCTTTGGTGTGGGAGCAGTGGCTGGACGTTTTGAATTTCGGAGCTGGGCTGTGGCTGTGCCGAGAAGGAACGTCCCCACTGTGCTGTGGCTAGGAAGCTCAGAGCGCCAGTGCTTGTGGGGCTGTGGAAGGGCTGCCTAGGGCAGGTGATGGCCAGCAAGAGCTTTCAGTGCTAGCCCCTTTGGTGTGGGAGCAGTGGCTGGACGTTTTGAATTTCGGAGCTGGGCTGTGGCTGTGCCGAGAAGGAACGTCCCCACTGTGCTGTGGCTAGGAAGCTCAGAGCGCCAGTGCTTGTGGGGCTGTGGAAGGGCTGCCTAGGGAAGGTGATGGCCAGCAAGAGCTTTCAGTGCTAGCCCCTTTGGTGTGGGAGCAGTGGCTGGACGTTTTGAATTTGGGAGCTGGGCTGTGGCTGTGCCGAGAAGGAACGTCCCCACTGTGCTGTGGCTAGGAAGCTCAGAGCGCCAGTGCTTGTGGGGCTGTGGAAGGGCTGCCTAGGGCAGGTGATGGCCAGCAAGAGCTTTCAGTGCTAGCCCCTTTGATGTGGGAGCAGTGGCTGGACGTTTTGAATTTCGGAGCTGGGCTGTGGCTGTGCCGAGAAGGAACGTCCCCACTGTGCTGTGGCTAGGAAGCTCAGAGCGCCAGTGCTTGTGGGGCTGTGGAAGGGCTGCCTAGGGAAGGTGATGGCCAGCAAGAGCTTTCAGTGCTAGCCCCTTTGGTGTGGGAGCAGTGGCTGGACGTTTTGAATTTCGGAGCTGGGCTGTGGCTGTGCCGAGAAGGAACGTCCCCACTGTGCTGTGGCTAGGAAGCTCAGAGCGCCAGTGCTTGTGGGGCTGTGGAAGGGCTGCCTAGGGAAGGTGATGGCCAGCAAGAGCTTTCAGTGCTAGCCCCTTTGGTGTGTGAGCAGTGGCTGGACGTTTCGAATTTCGGAGCTGGGCTGTGGCTGTGCCGAGAAGGAACGTCCCCACTGTGCTGTGGCTAGGAAGCTCAGAGCGCCAGTGCTTGTGGGGCTGTGGAAGGGCTGCCTAGGGCAGGTGATGGCCAGCAAGAGCTTTCAGTGCTAGCCCCTTTGGTGTGGGAGCAGTGGCTGGACGTTTTGAATTTCGGAGCTGGGCTGTGGCTGTGCCGAGATGGAACGTCCCCACTGTGCTGTGGCTAGGAAGCTCAGAGCGCCAGTGCTTGTGGGGCTGTGGAAGGGCTGCCTAGGGCAGGTGATGGCCAGCAAGAGCTTTCAGTGCTAGCCCCTTTGGTGTGGGAGCAGTGGCTGGACGTTTTGAATTTCGGAGCTGGGCTGTGGCTGTGCCGAGAAGGAACGTCCCCACTGTGCTGTGGCTAGGAAGCTCAGAGCGCCAGTGCTTGTGGGGCTGTGGAAGGGCAGCCTAGGGAAGGTGATGGCCAGCAAGAGCTTTCAGTGCTAGCCCCTTTGGTGTGGGAGCAGTGGCTGGACGTTTTGAATTTCGGAGCTGGGCTGTGGCTGTGCCGAGAAGGAACGTCCCCACTGTGCTGTGGCTAGGAAGCTCAGAGCGCCAGTGCTTGTGGGGCTGTGGAAGGGCTGCCTAGGGCAGGTGATGGCCAGCAAGAGCTTTCAGTGCTAGCCCCTTTGGTGTGGGAGCAGTGGCTGGACGTTTCGAATTTCGGAGCTGGGCTGTGGCTGTGCCGAGAAGGAACGTCCCCACTGTGCTGTGGCTAGGAAGCTCAGAGCGCCAGTGCTTGTGGGGCTGTGGAAGGGCTGCCTAGGGCAGGTGATGGCCAGCAAGAGCTTTCAGTGCTAGCCCCTTTGGTGTGGGAGCAGTGGCTGGGACTTTCGAATTTCGGAGCTGGGCTGTGGCTGTGCCGAGAAGGAACGTCCCCACTGTGCTGTGGCTAGGAAGCTCAGAGCGCCAGTGCTTGTGGGGCTGTGGAAGGGCTGCCTAGGGCAGGTGATGGCCAGCAAGAGCTTTCAGTGCTAGCCCCTTTGGTGTGGGAGCAGTGGCTGGACGTTTTGAATTTCGGAGCTGGGCTGTGGCTGTGCCGAGAAGGAACGTCCCCACTGTGCTGTGGCTAGGAAGCTCAGAGCGCCAGTGCTTGTGGGGCTGTGGAAGGGCTGCCTAGGGAAGGTGATGGCCAGCAAGAGCTTTCAGTGCTAGCCCCTTTGGTGTGGGAGCAGTGGCTGGACGTTTTGAATTTCGGAGCTGGGCTGTGGCTGTGCCGAGAAGGAACGTCCCCACTGTGCTGTGGCTAGGAAGCTCAGAGCGCCAGTGCTTGTGGGGCTGTGGAAGGGCTGCCTAGGGCAGGTGATGGCCAGCAAGGGCTTTCAGTGCTAGCCCCTTTGGTGTGGGAGCAGTGGCTGGACGTTTTGAATTTCGGAGCTGGGCTGTGGCTGTGCCGAGAAGGAACGTCCCCACTGTGCTGTGGCTAGGAAGCTCAGAGCGCCAGTGCTTGTGGGGCTGTGGAAGGGCTGCCTAGGGAAGGTGATGGCCAGCAAGAGCTTTCAGTGCTAGCCCCTTTGGTGTGGGAGCAGTGGCTGGACGTTTTGAATTTCGGAGCTGGGCTGTGGCTGTGCCGAGAAGGAACGTCCCCACTGTGCTGTGGCTAGGAAGCTCAGAGCGCCAGTGCTTGTGGGGCTGTGGAAGGGCTGCCTAGGGCAGGTGATGGCCAGCAAGAGCTTTCAGTGCTAGCCCCTTTGGTGTGGGAGCAGTGGCTGGACGTTTTGAATTTCGGAGCTGGGCTGTGGCTGTGCCGAGAAGGAACGTCCCCACTGTGCTGTGGCTAGGAAGCTCAGAGCGCCAGTGCTTGTGGGGCTGTGGAAGGGCTGCCTAGGGCAGGTGATGGCCAGCAAGAGCTTTCAGTGCTAGCCCCTTTGGTGTGGGAGCAGTGGCTGGACGTTTCGAATTTCGGAGCTGGGCTGTGGCTGTGCCGAGAAGGAACGTCCCCACTGTGCTGTGGCTAGGAAGCTCAGAGCGCCAGTGCTTGTGGGGCTGTGGAAGGGCTGCCTAGGGCAGGTGATGGCCAGCAAGAGCTTTCAGTGCTAGCCCCTTTGGTGTGGGAGCAGTGGCTGGACGTTTTGAATTTGGGAGCTGGGCTGTGGCTGTGCCGAGAAGGAACGTCCCCACTGTGCTGTGGCTAGGAAGCTCAGAGCGCCAGTGCTTGTGGGGCTGTGGAAGGGCTGCCTAGGGCAGGTGATGGCCAGCAAGAGCTTTCAGTGCTAGCCCCTTTGGTGTGGGAGCAGTGGCTGGACGTTTCGAATTTCGGAGCTGGGCTGTGGCTGTGCCGAGAAGGAACGTCCCCACTGTGCTGTGGCTAGGAAGCTCAGAGCGCCAGTGCTTGTGGGGCTGTGGAAGGACTGCCTAGGGAAGGTGATGGCCAGCAAGAGCTTTCAGTGCTAGCCCCTTTGGTGTGGGAGTAGTGGCTGGACGTTTCGAATTTCAGAGCTGGGCTGTGGCTGTGCCGAGAAGGAACGTCCCCACTGTGCTGTGGCTAGGAAGCTCAGAGCGGCAGTGCTTGTGGGGCTGTGGAAGGGCTGCCTAGGGCAGGTGATGGCCAGCAAGAGCTTTCAGTGCTAGCCCCTTTGGTGTGGGAGCAGTGGCTGGACGTTTCGAATTTCGGAGCTGGGCTGTGGCTGTGCTGAGAAGGAACGTCCCCACTGTGCTGTGGCTAGGAAGCTCAGAGCGCCAGTGCTTGTGGGGCTGTGGAAGGGCTGCCTAGGGAAGGTGATGGCCAGCAAGAGCTTTCAGTGCTAGCCCCTTTGGTGTGGGAGCAGTGGCTGGACGTTTTGAATTTCAGAGCTGGGCTGTGGCTGTGCCGAGAAGGAACGTCCCCACTGTGCTGTGGCTAGGAAGCTCAGAGCGCCAGTGCTTGTGGGGCTGTGGAAGGGCTGCCTAGGGCAGGTGATGGCCAGCAAGAGCTTTCAGTGCTAGCCCCTTTGGTGTGGGAGCAGTGGCTGGACGTTTTGAATTTCGGAGCTGGGCTGTGGCTGTGCCGAGAAGGAACGTCCCCACTGTGCTGTGGCTAGGAAGCTCAGATCGCCAGTGCTTGTGGGGCTGTGGAAGGGCAGCCTAGGGAAGGTGATGGCCAGCAAGAGCTTTCAGTGCTAGCCCCTTTGGTGTGGGAGCAGTGGCTGGACGTTTTGAATTTCGGAGCTGGGCTGTGGCTGTGCCGAGAAGGAACGTCCCCACTGTGCTGTGGCTAGGAAGCTCAGAGCGCCAGTGCTTGTGGGGCTGTGGAAGGGCTGCCTAGGGAAGGTGATGGCCAGCAAGAGCTTTCAGTGCTAGCCCCTTTGGTGTGGGAGTAGTGGCTGGACGTTTCGAATTTCAGAGCTGGGCTGTGGCTGTGCCGAGAAGGAACGTCCCCACTGTGCTGTGGCTAGGAAGCTCAGAGCGCCAGTGCTTGTGGGGCTGTGGAAGGGCTGCCTAGGGCAGGTGATGGCCAGCAAGAGCTTTCAGTGCTAGCCCCTTTGGTGTGGGAGCAGTGGCTGGACGTTTTGAATTTCGGAGCTGGGCTGTGGCTGTGCTGAGAAGGAACGTCCCCACTGTGCTGTGGCTAGGAAGCTCAGAGCGCCAGTGCTTGTGGGGCTGTGGAAGGGCTGCCTAGGGCAGGTGATGGCCAGCAAGAGCTTTCAGTGCTAGCCCCTTTGGTGTGGGAGCAGTGGCTGGACGTTTCGAATTTCGGAGCTGGGCTGTGGCTGTGCTGAGAAGGAACGTCCCCACTGTGCTGTGGCTAGGAAGCTCAGAGCGCCAGTGCTTGTGGGGCTGTGGAAGGGCTGCCTAGGGCAGGTGATGGCCAGCAAGAGCTTTCAGTGCTAGCCCCTTTGGTGTGGGAGCAGTGGCTGGACGTTTTGAATTTCGGAGCTGGGCTGTGGCTGTGCCGAGAAGGAACGTCCCCACTGTGCTGTGGCTAGGAAGCTCAGAGCGCCAGTGCTTGTGGGGCTGTGGAAGGGATGCCTAGGGCAGGTGATGGCCAGCAAGAGCTTTCAGTGCTAGCCCTTTTGGTGTGGGAGCAGTGGCTGGACGTTTTGAATTTCGGAGCTGGGCTGTGGCTGTGCCGAGAAGGAACGTCCCCACTGTGCTGTGGCTAGGAAGCTCAGAGCGCCAGTGCTTGTGGGGCTGTGGAAGGGCTGCCTAGGGAAGGTGATGGCCAGCAAGAGCTTTCAGTGCTAGCCCCTTTGGTGTGGGAGCAGTGGCTGGACGTTTTGAATTTCGGAGCTGGGCTGTGGCTGTGCCGAGAAGGAACGTCCCCACTGTGCTGTGGCTAGGAAGCTCAGAGCGCCAGTGCTTGTGGGGCTGTGGAAGGGCTGCCTAGGGCAGGTGATGGCCAGCAAGAGCTTTCAGTGCTAGCCCCTTTGGTGTGGGAGCAGTGGCTGGACGTTTCGAATTTCGGAGCTGGGCTGTGGCTGTGCCGAGAAGGAACGTCCCCACTGTGCTGTGGCTAGGAAGCTCAGAGCGCCAGTGCTTGTGGGGCTGTGGAAGGGCTGCCTAGGGCAGGTGATGGCCAGCAAGAGCTTTCAGTGCTAGCCCCTTTGGTGTGGGAGCATGGCTGGACGTTTTGAATTTCGGAGCTGGGCTGTGGCTGTGCTGAGAAGGAACGTCCCCACTGTGCTGTGGCTAGGAAGCTCAGAGCGCCAGTGCTTGTGGGGCTGTGGAAGGGCTGCCTAGGGCAGGTGATGGCCAGCAAGAGCTTTCAGTGCTAGCCCCTTTGGTGTGGGAGCAGTGGCTGGACGTTTTGAATTTCGGAGCTGGGCTGTGGCTGTGCCGAGAAGGAACGTCCCCACTGTGCTGTGGCTAGGAAGCTCAGAGCGCCAGTGCTTGTGGGGCTGTGGAAGGGCTGCCTAGGGCAGGTGATGGCCAGCAAGAGCTTTCAGTGCTAGCCCTTTTGGTGTGGGAGCATGGCTGGACGTTTTGAATTTTGGAGCTGGGCTGTGGCTGTGCTGAGAAGGAACGTCCCCACTGTGCTGTGGCTAGGAAGCTCAGAGCGCCAGTGCTTGTGGGGCTGTGGAAGGGCTGCCTAGGGCAGGTGATGGCCAGCAAGAGCTTTCAGTGCTAGCCCCTTTGGTGTGGGAGCAGTGGCTGGACGTTTTGAATTTCGGAGCTGGGCTGTGGCTGTGCCGAGAAGGAACGTCCCCACTGTGCTGTGGCTAGGAAGCTCAGAGCGCCAGTGCTTGTGGGGCTGTGGAAGGGCTGCCTAGGGCAGGTGATGGCCAGCAAGAGCTTTCAGTGCTAGCCCCTTTGGTGTGGGAGCAGTGGCTGGACGTTTCGAATTTCGGAGCTGGGCTGTGGCTGTGCTGAGAAGGAACGTCCCCACTGTGCTGTGGCTAGGAAGCTCAGAGCGCCAGTGCTTGTGGGGCTGTGGAAGGGCTGCCTAGGGAAGGTGATGGCCAGCAAGAGCTTTCAGTGCTAGCCCCTTTGGTGTGGGAGCAGTGGCTGGACGTTTTGAATTTCAGAGCTGGGCTGTGGCTGTGCCGAGAAGGAACGTCCCCACTGTGCTGTGGCTAGGAAGCTCAGAGCGCCAGTGCTTGTGGGGCTGTGGAAGGGCTGCCTAGGGCAGGTGATGGCCAGCAAGAGCTTTCAGTGCTAGCCCCTTTGGTGTGGGAGCAGTGGCTGGACGTTTTGAATTTCGGAGCTGGGCTGTGGCTGTGCCGAGAAGGAACGTCCCCACTGTGCTGTGGCTAGGAAGCTCAGAGCGCCAGTGCTTGTGGGGCTGTGGAAGGGCAGCCTAGGGAAGGTGATGGCCAGCAAGAGCTTTCAGTGCTAGCCCCTTTGGTGTGGGAGCAGTGGCTGGACGTTTTGAATTTCGGAGCTGGGCTGTGGCTGTGCTGAGAAGGAACGTCCCCACTGTGCTGTGGCTAGGAAGCTCAGAGCGCCAGTGCTTGTGGGGCTGTGGAAGGGCTGCCTAGGGCAGGTGATGGCCAGCAAGAGCTTTCAGTGCTAGCCCCTTTGGTGTGGGAGCAGTGGCTGGACGTTTTGAATTTCGGAGCTGGGCTGTGGCTGTGCCGAGAAGGAACGTCCCCACTGTGCTGTGGCTAGGAAGCTCAGATCGCCAGTGCTTGTGGGGCTGTGGAAGGGCAGCCTAGGGAAGGTGATGGCCAGCAAGAGCTTTCAGTGCTAGCCCCTTTGGTGTGGGAGCAGTGGCTGGACGTTTTGAATTTCGGAGCTGGGCTGTGGCTGTGCTGAGAAGGAACGTCCCCACTGTGCTGTGGCTAGGAAGCTCAGAGCGCCAGTGCTTGTGGGGCTGTGGAAGGGCTGCCTAGGGAAGGTGATGGCCAGCAAGAGCTTTCAGTGCTAGCCCCTTTGGTGTGGGAGTAGTGGCTGGACGTTTCGAATTTCAGAGCTGGGCTGTGGCTGTGCCGAGAAGGAACGTCCCCACTGTGCTGTGGCTAGGAAGCTCAGAGCGCCAGTGCTTGTGGGGCTGTGGAAGGGCTGCCTAGGGCAGGTGATGGCCAGCAAGAGCTTTCAGTGCTAGCCCCTTTGGTGTGGGAGCAGTGGCTGGACGTTTCGAATTTCGGAGCTGGGCTGTGGCTGTGCCGAGAAGGAACGTCCCCACTGTGCTGTGGCTAGGAAGCTCAGAGCGCCAGTGCTTGTGGGGCTGTGGAAGGGCTGCCTAGGGCAGGTGATGGCCAGCAAGAGCTTTCAGTGCTAGCCCCTTTGGTGTGGGAGCAGTGGCTGGACGTTTCGAATTTCGGAGCTGGGCTGTGGCTGTGCTGAGAAGGAACGTCCCCACTGTGCTGTGGCTAGGAAGCTCAGAGCGCCAGTGCTTGTGGGGCTGTGGAAGGGCTGCCTAGGGAAGGTGATGGCCAGCAAGAGCTTTCAGTGCTAGCCCCTTTGGTGTGGGAGCAGTGGCTGGACGTTTTGAATTTCAGAGCTGGGCTGTGGCTGTGCCGAGAAGGAACGTCCCCACTGTGCTGTGGCTAGGAAGCTCAGAGCGCCAGTGCTTGTGGGGCTGTGGAAGGGCTGCCTAGGGCAGGTGATGGCCAGCAAGAGCTTTCAGTGCTAGCCCCTTTGGTGTGGGAGCAGTGGCTGGACGTTTTGAATTTCGGAGCTGGGCTGTGGCTGTGCCGAGAAGGAACGTCCCCACTGTGCTGTGGCTAGGAAGCTCAGAGCGCCAGTGCTTGTGGGGCTGTGGAAGGGCAGCCTAGGGAAGGTGATGGCCAGCAAGAGCTTTCAGTGCTAGCCCCTTTGGTGTGGGAGCAGTGGCTGGACGTTTTGAATTTCGGAGCTGGGCTGTGGCTGTGCTGAGAAGGAACGTCCCCACTGTGCTGTGGCTAGGAAGCTCAGAGCGCCAGTGCTTGTGGGGCTGTGGAAGGGCTGCCTAGGGCAGGTGATGGCCAGCAAGAGCTTTCAGTGCTAGCCCCTTTGGTGTGGGAGCAGTGGCTGGACGTTTTGAATTTCGGAGCTGGGCTGTGGCTGTGCCGAGAAGGAACGTCCCCACTGTGCTGTGGCTAGGAAGCTCAGATCGCCAGTGCTTGTGGGGCTGTGGAAGGGCAGCCTAGGGAAGGTGATGGCCAGCAAGAGCTTTCAGTGCTAGCCCCTTTGGTGTGGGAGCAGTGGCTGGACGTTTCGAATTTCGGAGCTGGGCTGTGGCTGTGCTGAGAAGGAACGTCCCCACTGTGCTGTGGCTAGGAAGCTCAGAGCGCCAGTGCTTGTGGGGCTGTGGAAGGGCTGCCTAGGGAAGGTGATGGCCAGCAAGAGCTTTCAGTGCTAGCCCCTTTGGTGTGGGAGTAGTGGCTGGACGTTTCGAATTTCAGAGCTGGGCTGTGGCTGTGCCGAGAAGGAACGTCCCCACTGTGCTGTGGCTAGGAAGCTCAGAGCGCCAGTGCTTGTGGGGCTGTGAAGGGCTGCCTAGGGCAGGTGATGGCCAGCAAGAGCTTTCAGTGCTAGCCCCTTTGGTGTGGGAGCAGTGGCTGGACGTTTCGAATTTCGGAGCTGGGCTGTGGCTGTGCCGAGAAGGAACGTCCCCACTGTGCTGTGGCTAGGAAGCTCAGAGCGCCAGTGCTTGTGGGGCTGTGGAAGGACTGCCTAGGGAAGGTGATGGCCAGCAAGAGCTTTCAGTGCTAGCCCCTTTGGTGTGGGAGTAGTGGCTGGACGTTTCGAATTTCAGAGCTGGGCTGTGGCTGTGCCGAGAAGGAACGTCCCCACTGTGCTGTGGCTAGGAAGCTCAGAGCGCCAGTGCTTGTGGGGCTGTGGAAGGGCTGCCTAGGGCAGGTGATGGCCAGCAAGAGCTTTCAGTGCTAGCCCCTTTGGTGTGGGAGCAGTGGCTGGACGTTTCGAATTTCGGAGCTGGGCTGTGGCTGTGCTGAGAAGGAACGTCCCCACTGTGCTGTGGCTAGGAAGCTCAGAGCGCCAGTGCTTGTGGGGCTGTGGAAGGGCTGCCTAGGGAAGGTGATGGCCAGCAAGAGCTTTCAGTGCTAGCCCCTTTGGTGTGGGAGCAGTGGCTGGACGTTTTGAATTTCAGAGCTGGGCTGTGGCTGTGCCGAGAAGGAACGTCCCCACTGTGCTGTGGCTAGGAAGCTCAGAGCGCCAGTGCTTGTGGGGCTGTGGAAGGGCTGCCTAGGGCAGGTGATGGCCAGCAAGAGCTTTCAGTGCTAGCCCCTTTGGTGTGGGAGCAGTGGCTGGACGTTTTGAATTTCGGAGCTGGGCTGTGGCTGTGCCGAGAAGGAACGTCCCCACTGTGCTGTGGCTAGGAAGCTCAGATCGCCAGTGCTTGTGGGGCTGTGGAAGGGCAGCCTAGGGAAGGTGATGGCCAGCAAGAGCTTTCAGTGCTAGCCCCTTTGGTGTGGGAGCAGTGGCTGGACGTTTTGAATTTCGGAGCTGGGCTGTGGCTGTGCCGAGAAGGAACGTCCCCACTGTGCTGTGGCTAGGAAGCTCAGAGCGCCAGTGCTTGTGGGGCTGTGGAAGGGCTGCCTAGGGAAGGTGATGGCCAGCAAGAGCTTTCAGTGCTAGCCCCTTTGGTGTGGGAGTAGTGGCTGGACGTTTCGAATTTCAGAGCTGGGCTGTGGCTGTGCCGAGAAGGAACGTCCCCACTGTGCTGTGGCTAGGAAGCTCAGAGCGCCAGTGCTTGTGGGGCTGTGGAAGGGCTGCCTAGGGCAGGTGATGGCCAGCAAGAGCTTTCAGTGCTAGCCCCTTTGGTGTGGGAGCAGTGGCTGGACGTTTTGAATTTCGGAGCTGGGCTGTGGCTGTGCTGAGAAGGAACGTCCCCACTGTGCTGTGGCTAGGAAGCTCAGAGCGCCAGTGCTTGTGGGGGCTGTGGAAGGGCTGCCTAGGGCAGGTGATGGCCAGCAAGAGCTTTCAGTGCTAGCCCCTTTGGTGTGGGAGCAGTGGCTGGACGTTTCGAATTTCGGAGCTGGGCTGTGGCTGTGCTGAGAAGGAACGTCCCCACTGTGCTGTGGCTAGGAAGCTCAGAGCGCCAGTGCTTGTGGGGCTGTGGAAGGGCTGCCTAGGGCAGGTGATGGCCAGCAAGAGCTTTCAGTGCTAGCCCCTTTGGTGTGGGAGCAGTGGCTGGACGTTTTGAATTTCGGAGCTGGGCTGTGGCTGTGCCGAGAAGGAACGTCCCCACTGTGCTGTGGCTAGGAAGCTCAGAGCGCCAGTGCTTGTGGGGCTGTGGAAGGGCTGCCTAGGGCAGGTGATGGCCAGCAAGAGCTTTCAGTGCTAGCCCCTTTTGGTGTGGGAGCAGTGGCTGGACGTTTTGAATTTCGGAGCTGGGCTGTGGCTGTGCCGAGAAGGAACGTCCCCACTGTGCTGTGGCTAGGAAGCTCAGAGCGCCAGTGCTTGTGGGGCTGTGGAAGGGCTGCCTAGGGAAGGTGATGGCCAGCAAGAGCTTTCAGTGCTAGCCCCTTTGGTGTGGGAGCAGTGGCTGGACGTTTTGAATTTCGGAGCTGGGCTGTGGCTGTGCCGAGAAGGAACGTCCCCACTGTGCTGTGGCTAGGAAGCTCAGAGCGCCAGTGCTTGTGGGGCTGTGGAAGGGCTGCCTAGGGCAGGTGATGGCCAGCAAGAGCTTTCAGTGCTAGCCCCTTTGGTGTGGGAGCAGTGGCTGGACGTTTTGAATTTCGGAGCTGGGCTGTGGCTGTGCCGAGAAGGAACGTCCCCACTGTGCTGTGGCTAGGAAGCTCAGAGCGCCAGTGCTTGTGGGGCTGTGGAAGGGCTGCCTAGGGCAGGTGATGGCCAGCAAGAGCTTTCAGTGCTAGCCCCTTTGGTGTGGGAGCATGGCTGGACGTTTTGAATTTCGGAGCTGGGCTGTGGCTGTGCTGAGAAGGAACGTCCCCACTGTGCTGTGGCTAGGAAGCTCAGAGCGCCAGTGCTTGTGGGGCTGTGGAAGGGCTGCCTAGGGCAGGTGATGGCCAGCAAGAGCTTTCAGTGCTAGCCCCTTTGGTGTGGGAGCAGTGGCTGGACGTTTTGAATTTCGGAGCTGGGCTGTGGCTGTGCCGAGAAGGAACGTCCCCACTGTGCTGTGGCTAGGAAGCTCAGAGCGCCAGTGCTTGTGGGGCTGTGGAAGGGCTGCCTAGGGCAGGTGATGGCCAGCAAGAGCTTTCAGTGCTAGCCCCTTTTGGTGTGGGAGCAGTGGCTGGACGTTTTGAATTTTCGGAGCTGGGCTGTGGCTGTGCTGAGAAGGAACGTCCCCACTGTGCTGTGGCTAGGAAGCTCAGAGCGCCAGTGCTTGTGGGGCTGTGGAAGGGCTGCCTAGGGCAGGTGATGGCCAGCAAGAGCTTTCAGTGCTAGCCCCTTTTGGTGTGGGAGCAGTGGCTGGACGTTTTGAATTTCGGAGCTGGGCTGTGGCTGTGCCGAGAAGGAACGTCCCCACTGTGCTGTGGCTAGGAAGCTCAGAGCGCCAGTGCTTGTGGGGCTGTGGAAGGGCTGCCTAGGGCAGGTGATGGCCAGCAAGAGCTTTCAGTGCTAGCCCCTTTGGTGTGGGAGCAGTGGCTGGACGTTTCGAATTTCGGAGCTGGGCTGTGGCTGTGCTGAGAAGGAACGTCCCCACTGTGCTGTGGCTAGGAAGCTCAGAGCGCCAGTGCTTGTGGGGCTGTGGAAGGGCTGCCTAGGGAAGGTGATGGCCAGCAAGAGCTTTCAGTGCTAGCCCCTTTGGTGTGGGAGCAGTGGCTGGACGTTTTGAATTTCAGAGCTGGGCTGTGGCTGTGCCGAGAAGGAACGTCCCCACTGTGCTGTGGCTAGGAAGCTCAGAGCGCCAGTGCTTGTGGGGCTGTGGAAGGGCTGCCTAGGGCAGGTGATGGCCAGCAAGAGCTTTCAGTGCTAGCCCCTTTGGTGTGGGAGCAGTGGCTGGACGTTTTGAATTTCGGAGCTGGGCTGTGGCTGTGCCGAGAAGGAACGTCCCCACTGTGCTGTGGCTAGGAAGCTCAGAGCGCCAGTGCTTGTGGGGCTGTGGAAGGGCAGCCTAGGGCAGGTGATGGCCAGCAAGAGCTTTCAGTGCTAGCCCCTTTGGTGTGGGAGCAGTGGCTGGACGTTTTGAATTTCGGAGCTGGGCTGTGGCTGTGCTGAGAAGGAACGTCCCCACTGTGCTGTGGCTAGGAAGCTCAGAGCGCCAGTGCTTGTGGGGCTGTGGAAGGGCTGCCTAGGGCAGGTGATGGCCAGCAAGAGCTTTCAGTGCTAGCCCCTTTGGTGTGGGAGCAGTGGCTGGACGTTTTGAATTTCGGAGCTGGGCTGTGGCTGTGCCGAGAAGGAACGTCCCCACTGTGCTGTGGCTAGGAAGCTCAGATCGCCAGTGCTTGTGGGGCTGTGGAAGGGCAGCCTAGGGAAGGTGATGGCCAGCAAGAGCTTTCAGTGCTAGCCCCTTTGGTGTGGGAGCAGTGGCTGGACGTTTTGAATTTCGGAGCTGGGCTGTGGCTGTGCTGAGAAGGAACGTCCCCACTGTGCTGTGGCTAGGAAGCTCAGAGCGCCAGTGCTTGTGGGGCTGTGGAAGGGCTGCCTAGGGAAGGTGATGGCCAGCAAGAGCTTTCAGTGCTAGCCCCTTTGGTGTGGGAGTAGTGGCTGGACGTTTCGAATTTCAGAGCTGGGCTGTGGCTGTGCCGAGAAGGAACGTCCCCACTGTGCTGTGGCTAGGAAGCTCAGAGCGCCAGTGCTTGTGGGGCTGTGGAAGGGCTGCCTAGGGAAGGTGATGGCCAGCAAGAGCTTTCAGTGCTAGCCCCTTTGGTGTGGGAGTAGTGGCTGGACGTTTCGAATTTCAGAGCTGGGCTGTGGCTGTGCCGAGAAGGAACGTCCCCACTGTGCTGTGGCTAGGAAGCTCAGAGCGCCAGTGCTTGTGGGGCTGTGGAAGGGCTGCCTAGGGCAGGTGATGGCCAGCAAGAGCTTTCAGTGCTAGCCCCTTTGGTGTGGGAGCAGTGGCTGGACGTTTTGAATTTCGGAGCTGGGCTGTGGCTGTGCTGAGAAGGAACGTCCCCACTGTGCTGTGGCTAGGAAGCTCAGAGCGCCAGTGCTTGTGGGGCTGTGGAAGGGCTGCCTAGGGCAGGTGATGGCCAGCAAGAGCTTTCAGTGCTAGCCCCTTTGGTGTGGGAGCAGTGGCTGGACGTTTCGAATTTCGGAGCTGGGCTGTGGCTGTGCTGAGAAGGAACGTCCCCAATGTGCTGTGGCTAGGAAGCTCAGAGCGCCAGTGCTTGTGGGGCTGTGGAAGGGCTGCCTAGGGAAGGTGATGGCCAGCAAGAGCTTTCAGTGCTAGCCCCTTTGGTGTGGGAGCAGTGGCTGGACGTTTTGAATTTCGGAGCTGGGCTGTGGCTGTGCCGAGAAGGAACGTCCCCACTGTGCTGTGGCTAGGAAGCTCAGAGCGCCAGTGCTTGTGGGGCTGTGGAAGGGCTGCCTAGGGCAGGTGATGGCCAGCAAGAGCTTTCAGTGCTAGCCCTTTTGGTGTGGGAGCAGTGGCTGGACGTTTTGAATTTCGGAGCTGGGCTGTGGCTGTGCCGAGAAGGAACGTCCCCACTGTGCTGTGGCTAGGAAGCTCAGAGCGCCAGTGCTTGTGGGGCTGTGGAAGGGCTGCCTAGGGAAGGTGATGGCCAGCAAGAGCTTTCAGTGCTAGCCCCTTTGGTGTGGGAGCAGTGGCTGGACGTTTTGAATTTCGGAGCTGGGCTGTGGCTGTGCCGAGAAGGAACGTCCCCACTGTGCTGTGGCTAGGAAGCTCAGAGCGCCAGTGCTTGTGGGGCTGTGGAAGGGCTGCCTAGGGCAGGTGATGGCCAGCAAGAGCTTTCAGTGCTAGCCCCTTTGGTGTGGGAGCAGTGGCTGGACGTTTTGAATTTCGGAGCTGGGCTGTGGCTGTGCCGAGAAGGAACGTCCCCACTGTGCTGTGGCTAGGAAGCTCAGAGCGCCAGTGCTTGTGGGGCTGTGGAAGGGCTGCCTAGGGCAGGTGATGGCCAGCAAGAGCTTTCAGTGCTAGCCCCTTTGGTGTGGGAGCAGTGGCTGGACGTTTTGAATTTCGGAGCTGGGCTGTGGCTGTGCTGAGAAGGAACGTCCCCACTGTGCTGTGGCTAGGAAGCTCAGAGCGCCAGTGCTTGTGGGGCTGTGGAAGGGCTGCCTAGGGCAGGTGATGGCCAGCAAGAGCTTTCAGTGCTAGCCCCTTTGGTGTGGGAGCAGTGGCTGGACGTTTTGAATTTCGGAGCTGGGCTGTGGCTGTGCCGAGAAGGAACGTCCCCACTGTGCTGTGGCTAGGAAGCTCAGAGCGCCAGTGCTTGTGGGGCTGTGGAAGGGCTGCCTAGGGCAGGTGATGGCCAGCAAGAGCTTTCAGTGCTAGCCCCTTTTGGTGTGGGAGCAGTGGCTGGACGTTTTGAATTTGGGAGCTGGGCTGTGGCTGTGCCGAGAAGGAACGTCCCCACTGTGCTGTGGCTAGGAAGCTCAGAGCGCCAGTGCTTGTGGGGCTGTGGAAGGGCTGCCTAGGGCAGGTGATGGCCAGCAAGAGCTTTCAGTGCTAGCCCCTTTGGTGTGGGAGCAGTGGCTGGACGTTTCGAATTTCGGAGCTGGGCTGTGGCTGTGCTGAGAAGGAACGTCCCCACTGTGCTGTGGCTAGGAAGCTCAGAGCGCCAGTGCTTGTGGGGCTGTGGAAGGGCTGCCTAGGGAAGGTGATGGCCAGCAAGAGCTTTCAGTGCTAGCCCCTTTGGTGTGGGAGCAGTGGCTGGACGTTTTGAATTTCAGAGCTGGGCTGTGGCTGTGCCGAGAAGGAACGTCCCCACTGTGCTGTGGCTAGGAAGCTCAGAGCGCCAGTGCTTGTGGGGCTGTGGAAGGGCTGCCTAGGGCAGGTGATGGCCAGCAAGAGCTTTCAGTGCTAGCCCCTTTGGTGTGGGAGCAGTGGCTGGACGTTTTGAATTTCGGAGCTGGGCTGTGGCTGTGCCGAGAAGGAACGTCCCACTGTGCTGTGGCTAGGAAGCTCAGAGCGCCAGTGCTTGTGGGGCTGTGGAAGGGCTGCCTAGGGAAGGTGATGGCCAGCAAGAGCTTTCAGTGCTAGCCCCTTTGGTGTGGGAGCAGTGGCTGGACGTTTTGAATTTCGGAGCTGGGCTGTGGCTGTGCCGAGAAGGAACGTCCCCACTGTGCTGTGGCTAGGAAGCTCAGAGCGCCAGTGCTTGTGGGGCTGTGGAAGGGCTGCCTAGGGCAGGTGATGGCCAGCAAGAGCTTTCAGTGCTAGCCCCTTTGGTGTGGGAGCAGTGGCTGGACGTTTTGAATTTCGGAGCTGGGCTGTGGCTGTGCCGAGAAGGAACGTCCCCACTGTGCTGTGGCTAGGAAGCTCAGATCGCCAGTGCTTGTGGGGCTGTGGAAGGGCAGCCTAGGGAAGGTGATGGCCAGCAAGAGCTTTCAGTGCTAGCCCCTTTGGTGTGGGAGCAGTGGCTGGACGTTTTGAATTTCGGAGCTGGGCTGTGGCTGTGCTGAGAAGGAACGTCCCCACTGTGCTGTGGCTAGGAAGCTCAGAGCGCCAGTGCTTGTGGGGCTGTGGAAGGGCTGCCTAGGGAAGGTGATGGCCAGCAAGAGCTTTCAGTGCTAGCCCCTTTGGGGTGGGAGCAGTGGCTGGACGTTTTGAATTTCAGAGCTGGGCTGTGGCTGTGCCGAGAAGGAACGTCCCCACTGTGCTGTGGCTAGGAAGCTCAGAGCGCCAGTGCTTGTGGGGCTGTGGAAGGGCTGCCTAGGGCAGGTGATGGCCAGCAAGAGCTTTCAGTGCTAGCCCCTTTGGTGTGGGAGCAGTGGCTGGACGTTTTGAATTTCGGAGCTGGGCTGTGGCTGTGCTGAGAAGGAACGTCCCCACTGTGCTGTGGCTAGGAAGCTCAGAGCGCCAGTGCTTGTGGGGCTGTGGAAGGGCTGCCTAGGGCAGGTGATGGCCAGCAAGAGCTTTCAGTGCTAGCCCCTTTGGTGTGGGAGCAGTGGCTGGACGTTTTGAATTTCGGAGCTGGGCTGTGGCTGTGCTGAGAAGGAACGTCCCCACTGTGCTGTGGCTAGGAAGCTCAGAGCGCCAGTGCTTGTGGGGCTGTGGAAGGGCTGCCTAGGGCAGGTGATGGCCAGCAAGAGCTTTCAGTGCTAGCCCCTTTGGTGTGGGAGCAGTGGCTGGACGTTTTGAATTTGGGAGCTGGGCTGTGGCTGTGCCGAGAAGGAACGTCCCCACTGTGCTGTGGCTAGGAAGCTCAGAGCGCCAGTGCTTGTGGGGCTGTGGAAGGGCTGCCTAGGGCAGGTGATGGCCAGCAAGAGCTTTCAGTGCTAGCCCCTTTGGTGTGGGAGCAGTGGCTGGACGTTTTGAATTTCGGAGCTGGGCTGTGGCTGTGCCGAGAAGGAACGTCCCCACTGTGCTGTGGCTAGGAAGCTCAGAGCGCCAGTGCTTGTGGGGCTGTGGAAGGGCTGCCTAGGGCAGGTGATGGCCAGCAAGAGCTTTCAGTGCTAGCCCCTTTGGTGTGGGAGCAGTGGCTGGACGTTTTGAATTTCGGAGCTGGGCTGTGGCTGTGCCGAGAAGGAACGTCCCCACTGTGCTGTGGCTAGGAAGCTCAGAGCGCCAGTGCTTGTGGGGCTGTGGAAGGGGCTGCCTAGGGCAGGTGATGGCCAGCAAGAGCTTTCAGTGCTAGCCCCTTTGGTGTGGGAGCAGTGGCTGGACGTTTTGAATTTCGGAGCTGGGCTGTGGCTGTGCCGAGAAGGAACGTCCCCACTGTGCTGTGGCTAGGAAGCTCAGAGCGCCAGTGCTTGTGGGGCTGTGGAAGGGCTGCCTAGGGCAGGTGATGGCCAGCAAGAGCTTTCAGTGCTAGCCCCTTTGGTGTGGGAGCAGTGGCTGGACGTTTTGAATTTCGGAGCTGGGCTGTGGCTGTGCTGAGAAGGAACGTCCCCACTGTGCTGTGGCTAGGAAGCTCAGAGCGCCAGTGCTTGTGGGGCTGTGGAAGGGCTGCCTAGGGCAGGTGATGGCCAGCAAGAGCTTTCAGTGCTAGCCCCTTTGGTGTGGGAGCAGTGGCTGGACGTTTTGAATTTCGGAGCTGGGCTGTGGCTGTGCCGAGAAGGAACGTCCCCACTGTGCTGTGGCTAGGAAGCTCAGAGCGCCAGTGCTTGTGGGGCTGTGGAAGGGCTGCCTAGGGAAGGTGATGGCCAGCAAGAGCTTTCAGTGCTAGCCCCTTTGGTGTGGGAGCAGTGGCTGGACGTTTCGAATTTCGGAGCTGGGCTGTGGCTGTGCCGAGAAGGAACGTCCCCACTGTGCTGTGGCTAGGAAGCTCAGAGCGCCAGTGCTTGTGGGGCTGTGGAAGGGCTGCCTAGGGCAGGTGATGGCCAGCAAGAGCTTTCAGTGCTAGCCCCTTTGGTGTGGGAGCAGTGGCTGGACGTTTTGAATTTCGGAGCTGGGCTGTGGCTGTGCCGAGAAGGAACGTCCCCACTGTGCTGTGGCTAGGAAGCTCAGAGCGCCAGTGCTTGTGGGGCTGTGGAAGGGCTGCCTAGGGCAGGTGATGGCCAGCAAGAGCTTTCAGTGCTAGCCCCTTTGGTGTGGGAGCAGTGGCTGGACGTTTTGAATTTTGGAGCTGGGCTGTGGCTGTGCTGAGAAGGAACGTCCCCACTGTGCTGTGGCTAGGAAGCTCAGAGCGCCAGTGCTTGTGGGGCTGTGGAAGGGCTGCCTAGGGCAGGTGATGGCCAGCAAGAGCTTTCAGTGCTAGCCCCTTTGGTGTGGGAGCAGTGGCTGGACGTTTTGAATTTCGGAGCTGGGCTGTGGCTGTGCCGAGAAGGAACGTCCCCACTGTGCTGTGGCTAGGAAGCTCAGAGCGCCAGTGCTTGTGGGGCTGTGGAAGGGCTGCCTAGGGCAGGTGATGGCCAGCAAGAGCTTTCAGTGCTAGCCCCTTTGGTGTGGGAGCAGTGGCTGGACGTTTTGGAATTTCGGAGCTGGGCTGTGGCTGTGCTGAGAAGGAACGTCCCCACTGTGCTGTGGCTAGGAAGCTCAGAGCGCCAGTGCTTGTGGGGCTGTGGAAGGGCTGCCTAGGGAAGGTGATGGCCAGCAAGAGCTTTCAGTGCTAGCCCCTTTGGTGTGGGAGCAGTGGCTGGACGTTTTGAATTTCAGAGCTGGGCTGTGGCTGTGCCGAGAAGGAACGTCCCCACTGTGCTGTGGCTAGGAAGCTCAGAGCGCCAGTGCTTGTGGGGCTGTGGAAGGGCTGCCTAGGGCAGGTGATGGCCAGCAAGAGCTTTCAGTGCTAGCCCCTTTGGTGTGGGAGCAGTGGCTGGACGTTTTGAATTTCGGAGCTGGGCTGTGGCTGTGCCGAGAAGGAACGTCCCCACTGTGCTGTGGCTAGGAAGCTCAGAGCGCCAGTGCTTGTGGGGCTGTGGAAGGGCTGCCTAGGGCAGGTGATGGCCAGCAAGAGCTTTCAGTGCTAGCCCCTTTGGTGTGGGAGCAGTGGCTGGACGTTTTGAATTTCGGAGCTGGGCTGTGGCTGTGCTGAGAAGGAACGTCCCCACTGTGCTGTGGCTAGGAAGCTCAGAGCGCCAGTGCTTGTGGGGCTGTGGAAGGGCTGCCTAGGGCAGGTGATGGCCAGCAAGAGCTTTCAGTGCTAGCCCCTTTGGTGTGGGAGCAGTGGCTGGACGTTTCGAATTTCGGAGCTGGGCTGTGGCTGTGCGAGAAGGAACGTCCCCACTGTGCTGTGGCTAGGAAGCTCAGAGCGCCAGTGCTTGTGGGGCTGTGGAAGGGCTGCCTAGGGCAGGTGATGGCCAGCAAGAGCTTTCAGTGCTAGCCCCTTTGGTGTGGGAGCAGTGGCTGGACGTTTTGAATTTCGGAGCTGGGCTGTGGCTGTGCTGAGAAGGAACGTCCCCACTGTGCTGTGGCTAGGAAGCTCAGAGCGCCAGTGCTTGTGGGGCTGTGGAAGGGCTGCCTAGGGCAGGTGATGGCCAGCAAGAGCTTTCAGTGCTAGCCCCTTTGGTGTGGGAGCAGTGGCTGGACGTTTTGAATTTCAGAGCTGGGCTGTGGCTGTGCCGAGAAGGAACGTCCCCACTGTGCTGTGGCTAGGAAGCTCAGAGCGCCAGTGCTTGTGGGGCTGTGGAAGGGCTGCCTAGGGCAGGTGATGGCCAGCAAGAGCTTTCAGTGCTAGCCCCTTTGGTGTGGGAGCAGTGGCTGGACGTTTTGAATTTCGGAGCTGGGCTGTGGCTGTGCCGAGAAGGAACGTCCCCACTGTGCTGTGGCTAGGAAGCTCAGAGCGCCAGTGCTTGTGGGGCTGTGGAAGGGCTGCCTAGGGAAGGTGATGGCCAGCAAGAGCTTTCAGTGCTAGCCCCTTTGGTGTGGGAGCAGTGGCTGGACGTTTTGAATTTCGGAGCTGGGCTGTGGCTGTGCCGAGAAGGAACGTCCCCACTGTGCTGTGGCTAGGAAGCTCAGAGCGCCAGTGCTTGTGGGGCTGTGGAAGGGCTGCCTAGGGCAGGTGATGGCCAGCAAGAGCTTTCAGTGCTAGCCCCTTTGGTGTGGGAGCAGTGGCTGGACGTTTTGAATTTCGGAGCTGGGCTGTGGCTGTGCCTGAGAAGGAACGTCCCCACTGTGCTGTGGCTAGGAAGCTCAGAGCGCCAGTGCTTGTGGGGCTGTGGAAGGGGCTGCCTAGGGCAGGTGATGGCCAGCAAGAGCTTTCAGTGCTAGCCCCTTTGGTGTGGGAGCAGTGGCTGGACGTTTTGAATTTCGGAGCTGGGGCTGTGGCTGTGCGAGAAGGAACGTCCCCACTGTGCTGTGGCTAGGAAGCTCAGAGCGCCAGTGCTTGTGGGGCTGTGGAAGGGCTGCCTAGGGCAGGTGATGGCCAGCAAGAGCTTTCAGTGCTAGCCCCTTTGGTGTGGGAGCAGTGGCTGGACGTTTCGAATTTCAGAGCTGGGCTGTGGCTGTGCCGAGAAGGAACGTCCCCACTGTGCTGTGGCTAGGAAGCTCAGAGCGCCAGTGCTTGTGGGGCTGTGGAAGGGCTGCCTAGGGCAGGTGATGGCCAGCAAGAGCTTTCAGTGCTAGCCCCTTTGGTGTGGGAGCAGTGGCTGGACGTTTCGAATTTCGGAGCTGGGCTGTGGCTGTGCTGAGAAGGAACGTCCCCACTGTGCTGTGGCTAGGAAGCTCAGAGCGCCAGTGCTTGTGGGGCTGTGGAAGGGCTGCCTAGGGAAGGTGATGGCCAGCAAGAGCTTTCAGTGCTAGCCCCTTTGGTGTGGGAGCAGTGGCTGGACGTTTTGAATTTCGGGAGCTGGGCTGTGGCTGTGCCGAGAAGGAACGTCCCCACTGTGCTGTGGCTAGGAAGCTCAGAGCGCCAGTGCTTGTGGGGCTGTGGAAGGGCTGCCTAGGGAAGGTGATGGCCAGCAAGAGCTTTCAGTGCTAGCCCCTTTGGTGTGGGAGCAGTGGCTGGACGTTTTGAATTTCGGAGCTGGGCTGTGGCTGTGCCGAGAAGGAACGTCCCCACTGTGCTGTGGCTAGGAAGCTCAGAGCGCCAGTGCTTGTGGGGCTGTGGAAGGGCTGCCTAGGGCAGGTGATGGCCAGCAAGAGCTTTCAGTGCTAGCCCCTTTGGTGTGGGAGCAGTGGCTGGGACGTTTGAATTTCGGAGCTGGGCTGTGGCTGTGCCGAGAAGGAACGTCCCCACTGTGCCTGTGGCTAGGAAGCTCAGAGCGCCAGTGCTTGTGGGGCTGTGGGAAGGGCTGCCTAGGGATGGTGATGGCCAGCAAGAGCTTTCAGTGCTAGCCCCTTTGGTGTGGGAGCATGGCTGGACGTTTTGAATTTCGGAGCTGGGCTGTGGCTGTGCCGAGAAGGAACGTCCCCACTGTGCTGTGGCTAGGAAGCTCAGAGCGCCAGTGCTTGTGGGGCTGTGGAAGGGCTGCCTAGGGCAGGTGATGGCCAGCAAGAGCTTTCAGTGCTAGCCCCTTTGGTGTGGGAGCAGTGGCTGGACGTTTTGAATTTCGGAGCTGGGCTGTGGCTGTGCTGAGAAGGAACGTCCCACTGTGCTGTGGCTAGGAAGCTCAGAGCGCCAGTGCTTGTGGGGCTGTGAAGGGCTGCTAGGGCAGGTGATGGCCAGCAAGAGCTTTCAGTGCTAGCCCCTTTGGTGTGGAGCAGTGGCTGGACGTTTTTGAATTTGGAGCTGGGCTGGTGGCTGTGCCGAGAAGGAACGTCCCCACTGTGCTGTGGCTAGGAAGCTCAGAGCGCCAGTGCTTGTGGGGCTGTGGAAGGGGCTGCCTAGGGAAGGTGATGGCCAGCAAGAGCTTTCG